>NC_081412.1:204975304-205228410 GCF_030272615.1 Cryptomeria japonica | reverse complement strand
AGGAAATCATGATCTCAGCAGATTCGAATCCATTTCAATATTGTAGTAATTTTAAACCAATTCAAAAAGTCATTGTTCCTCATAATAGGGAGGCAAAATCTTCAAACACACAATACAAGGAACAATCATTTGCCTCTATTTTATCAAGTATGGAAAAACAAATGCAGCTAAGAGATCGAGAGAACAAAGAATATTCAATATCACAAATACCACTTTCTCCTAAATCCTTTGGAAAACCATCAAACTCTAAACAACAACCAATTGTGAATCATCTTCCGATATTTGATGGAACATTCATTAGTGTTGGGACCTTATTAGAGGAGACAAAAGAGAAAGATGTGCTACAATGGCTATATAAAGATGAAGAAGTTCAACAAAAGGTCAGCAATCTCAGAATACCTGCAGAAAAATATGGAAAAGGATTTAACATTCTTCAAAGGATGGGATACACCGAAATAGGTCCTATAGGAAAAAGAAAAGAAGGTATCTCAGAAGCTATTCAGCCTCATACTCAACAGACTACTGACAAAACAGGCTTAGGGTATGGACAAGTCACTCTACCAGAAAACACATCTTTTAGTCAACAACAAGAGGAATATGAAAACAAACAAGAACAACTGGAAATTGAAAGGGAAGAAACATTAACTAAGCAACAGGCACAAGTAAATACGAAATAGGAAAAGAAGCAAGCTTCAAATCAACAAGAGAAACAAACTAAAAGCACCTCTCAAGAAGCATTAAATCTCAATCAAAACAAACATGAACCTAATATTAATCAAGGAGAGCTCATAGAAAGACTGACAAAACTCAATCTCAGTCCTGAAGAGGTTGAATATGAAAGAAGAAAAAACATAGCCAAAATAGTAGAAGAAATGCTATATGACCAAATCTATAGATTATGGCCTGCAAGTGATACAGATTCTAATGAATGGGAATGGGATTCCTGTCACTCTTAAGAATCAGCTGAAGAAAATTGCTTTGAAGAAGATGTAGAAGTCGTTGTAGCTCACACGTATCTAAGACAAACGTCACAAACTAGTTCACTTGAATTAGAATCACATTCAGCTGATTTGGACTTAATCGAGGACGATCAGGAACTCCTTATGCAAGGTCATTCTAATGAGAGTACCATTCTAGACATTGACATGCATATTGAAAACTTTGATACATCTATCATGACCCTTGATATCCTTGAAACATACCAACCAGAAGATCCCTTACCTCTACTCCATCCTGAGCTTATTGATTGGGAAAATGAAGGACATACTGCCATTGATACCTTTCCAAATGACCATAGCATATCTATACATCTTAATGCCATCAAACCCATAACAAATTTTACTAGGAATCTCAACAACACATCTTCCAGTCAAGTGGGTGCCAAATCTCCTAGTCGCAAAAGTACAAATAAAGAAAACAATATCAGGTCTAATGCTGAAAACCATTTCTTGGCAACATTAGATCAAGAAAAAGTAAAAACAAAGGATGCATCTAATGGCGAAAACCTCCTTGAGGTGCCGTAAGATGGGATATTTTACACTTTACCTAAGCATTATCAAGAAAGGTCATCCATTTTGATTGAACCAATAGAGGCAGTTAACATTGCCACAACAAAGAAACAAAAGATTTTTCATCCAGCAAATTCTCCATTTGAGCAAGAAATGCAACAATATGTGGAATTCCTCAAACGACAACAAATCAATTTTGCTCGGTCCTATGTAGACATGCTAGGGGTTCGATCTAAAGCTTATTATGAATTACTTAAATTTTAGTCTAGGAACCAAACTAGTTAAACAAAAGTTACGGAAGATGCATCCTCATATTGCTCTTCTGGTCAAGGCACAACTAAAAAAATTATTGGATGTTGGATTCATCGAACCTCTAGCTTATCCTCAACCAGATAATAGCATCAGAATATCTTAATAATGCATGTCCAAAGGATGACTTTTCTTTACCTAACATCAACATCATTGTAGGTTTAACTACTGGACACTCCATGTTTTCTTTAATTGATTGTTTCTCTGGATACAATCACATCAAAATAGCACCCAAAGATCAAGAAAAGACAACTTTCACATGTCCATGGGGTACCATCTGCTAGAATGTCATACCTTTTGGACTAAAGAATGTCAGTGATACATATCAAATAGCTATGACAACTATATTTCATGACATGATGCATACATTCATGGAAGACTATGTTGATGACATCTTGGCTAAATCATACAACAAAAAAGAACATATAGAGATACTAGAAAATATATTTGACCAATTAGAACAATATAAGCTATGGTTAAATCCTAAGAAATGTGCTTTTGGTGTCACTTCAAGAAAGCTATTGGGGTACATTGTTTTAGCTAGAGGTATTGAAGTAGATCCAACTAAAGTTAAAGAAATCAAGGAAATAATGTCTCCTAAAAATATCAGTCAACTAAGATCACTCCAAGGAAGACTCTAGTCAATCAGAAGATTTGTTGCTCAACTAGCAGATACATGTCAACCATTTACACATCTATTGCATAAACATGTTAATTTCAAGCGGGACCATCAATGTGAGGACACATTCAACAAGATCAAGGCATATCTCATGCAGCCACCCGTCCTAATGTCACCAAATCTAGGAAAACCATTATTACTCTATGTATCAACTACCGAAGCATCATTAGGATTTTTGCTTACACAATAGGATAATGAAGGAAAAGAACAAGCTATCTACTACATCAACAGAATACTAGTAGGATACGAGATCAACTATTCACCAACAAAAAAAGAATGCTTGGCTGTAGTTTTTGCTTCTCAAAAATTATTACAATATCTACTATCTCACTCCATCAAGTTAATAGCTAAAATTGATCCTTTAAAGTGTTTTCTCAGCAAAGCAACATTAATAGGATGACTAGAAAAATGGATCATGATCCTAAGCGAGTTTGATATTGAGTATGTTGACATAAAAGCTATAAAAGGACAAGTCATTGCAGACCAACTAGCAGAGACACCACTTCAATATGATCATCCTTTATAGATTGAGTTTCCTGATGCTGATATCCTAACAGTCACCACAAAAACATGGCAATTATACTTTGATGGTTCATATAAAGAGCACAGATCAGGAGCAAGTATTCTATACATCACACCACAAGGTCATACAATCCCAAAAGCATACAAATTAATCTTTCCATGCACCAACAATACATCAGAATATGAAGCTTTGGTAATAGGTATCAAAATGGCTATAGAATGGAACATTACACAACTACAAGTCTTTGGAGACTCTTAGCTCATCATTAATTAAATTAATGATGATTACCAAACAAAAGGCAAAAAATTGATGCCTTATAAAAAGATGGTTGATGATATCAAGAAATACTTTGTAGAAATAACTTTCTAGCATATTCTAAGAAATGACAACAAAGCAACAGATGTCATGGCTACACTTGCTTCTCTCCTTCAGACACAATAAAATCAACAACATTATGAATGTTAGGATTCCTAAAGATACTGAGAGGGGGGGTGAATCAGTATCTAACGGGTATATAAATTTACTTGACTTAAAACATGAAAATCATATTAAAACTATGTACTGGTAAACCAGAAATAATGCAGTAAACAAGAATAACAACAACCACATGAGAAGCACACCATAACACAGTATTTTAACGAGGAAACCTAGTGTGGGAAAAACCTTGGTGGGATTTGTGACCCACAATATTCACTTACTGGCCAATAAGGGAATATTACTCTTACAATAGAGGCTTGCACATGCAGGATGGCCAAGTGCCTAGAGCTCACTGCTCAATTACAAAAGAAGTCACACTGACTTACAAAATGGATTATATTAATCCAAAGTCTTGTACTACTTTAGATTAGCATCTGCTATGCCAGATCCAGTACCGGTTTAAGCTCTACTACATACATAAACCCTTAACCAATGATTCACATATTAGCTCTGCATAATTTCACCTATTATCCTCTTACAAAATGATCTATAATGATCTCATACATATATGAGTCATATTTACAACTCACCATGTCGGCTTACAATGATTTTACAATTAATTGCAAAATACATTTCAAATAAAATTGAAGTCGGCCAAGGTGCTGGTATCCTTGCTTTCACTACCGGTGTCTTGTATGCCGGTGTAGAGTCTGTCGGTGCTAGTGCCAGTATATTTGTCTTGCCGGTATCATATGATTGCAAGGTTGCCATCAATGAAAAAACCTTCAATCACCTATAATTTCTCATTGGACTGTGCATTTGCCAACAATCTCCCCCTTTCGCATTTATGGCAACACTCATGAGAAAAATAAAAAAGTGTCCAAAATGATGTCCAAAAATAGTCTACCAAAATTGTCTTACCAAAATTGTATGCCAAAAAATGTATGCTCCCCTTGAGCAGATGATGTCCTTTTTTCTGATCATTTTTCTCATCCCACTACTCCCCCTTTGACATCAATGACAAAGGTTGTCATTCAGTGTCAGTGGAGTCCTGCCTGGATTCTTGTAACTGGTGGGTTACAATCTGAAAGATATCTATCAAAACTAAATTTATGCTATTGCTGAAAGTTTTGCTATCTTTTATTGCCTCTTGTGTTCTCTGCACTGTACCAGTGAGTGTGTGCATTTTCTCTTCTAGTGTCTTCATTCCGAGAACCAGAGATTTAGACATTTCTTTTCTCAAGGAAATAAGATACTCTAGTCTTGGACTAAGTCTGCATTTTAAGTCCTTTGCCTTATCCTTTATTCCCAGTTTGTCTTTCTCTAATTTTTTGATTTTCTCTTCCTGTTTTGCAATCTTCTTCTCTAACTCCAAAAATGAATCTGATGTTTCAATCAAATTTTCAGCAATATTATTTATCTTCTCTTGTGCTTTGCTGATCGCCTTGTCAAGATCTTTTGTTAATACATTCATTTTGTAGGTGTCCCTGTACAGTTTCTTGAAGTCATAGATTATTTCTCCAAGTTTTGGTAAAAGGGTGTCCATTTCTTCCTTTTTTTTCTTTACAATATCCTCAAAGAATTTCTCTTTTTCTTTTATTAGTCTTTCCTTAAATGTATTCTCATTTATTTTGTCAATAGTCAATAGGTTTTCGGTGATGAACTTAGACAATGTGTCTAGTTGACATAAAGAATCTTTATTCTTAACACTGCACTTTGGTGCTATCAATTTAAGAACTGGTATTGTATCATCAATAGCCTTATAGGCTTGTGCATTGAATTCTATGATCTTCTTTATTGAATCTAATAGAACCTCTATTACATTACTAGGTCTAAATTTTGTCATAGTTGTACCAGATGTTTGTCCAACAGTATTTATAATAGCCATGCTACCTGTTGTGGTAATTTCCTTGCTTGATTTGACCTCTAGTAGGTCTGTCTATGTTCGAATTTCTATGAACAAAGGTTTATGCTTTTTAGTTTGGGTTGGTGGCACTATCTCTAACTGTGTCTCATAAGATTTCTCTGAGTTTACAATTACCGATTTCTCAGATGTAATCTTGGTTTGTACCTCTGAACTTTTCTTAGCTTGTCCTTCAAATGGTTTATCTGTTTTATCTACCAGTTTCTTAGTGGTATCCTTTGTCGGTTACTCTGCCAGTGCTGGTTTTTCTATGTTTGTCTCAATCTCTGTAGTCGGTGACTCAGTAGTCACATCTTTCTCCTTATCCTCAGTGGTTTCTCTGTCAACCACAATGTTAACTTCCTGAGTGTCTACATTTACTGTATACAAAATTTCTGATTTAGGATTTGTATCTTCTAGCGGAGTCTCCATACTCTAAGTGGCTAGTTGATTTTCAGTAGTGTCTACTAGTGGAGTATCTGAAAGAGGTGGGGGCATATTATAAGTTATTTTCAGGCTTGGTGGTCCACCTACCTTACCTTTCCCTTTGTCTCTATCCTTTTGATATAATTTGATAGGCTTAGGTCTAAGTAATTCTTCTTGTTTTTCTTTTTCCACAAAGAAAATATCCCATGCATCAACAGTTTCCTTAGATACTTCCTTTCATCTTCCTGCCATTAATGCTACATGTCAATGAGCAGTAGAAAACACTATCTGGTTAGCCTCACTGATTAATTTGTCTATTTCATCAGGTGAGTTAACTGGATGCACTGCTAGTAATTTTTCAATCTTAATCTTTTAATCCAATTCAACAATAGCTAATCTCCTAGATTCTAATCTCCTATACAAGTCATTTGGAATTTCATCAACAATTTCCATTAAGAATTTCTTGTATATATCTAAGTGCAAAATTACACTGTTATCTATACTTTCCTTATCATCAGCTGATAGTGTATTGTATATTTTATTGATGTTCTTCAGCTTACCATCCTCTGTGATTTCACTAAGAAGTTTGTCTATAGGAGAAATAGTTTGTTTCACCTTCTTCTTAGGAGTCATCTTCTTCACAGGAGACCTTGCTGCCTGTTGCTTCTATCTTGATCTTTTCGGTGTAGGAGAGGGTGTCGGTGAGGGTTTTCTTTTTCTTTCAACCCTTTTAAATACAACAGGTATATCACTTTCAGAAGAAGTTCCAACTAGTGAAAGATGAGTTTCCGATTTGTTAGTAAATAGATTTGTCTCTTTTCTAAAATCTTGATATAAAACACAAAATATGACTCTGATTCACCCTTTGTGAAAAGAAAAGAAATTACCAACAGTTGGATGAATTAATTGAAATTCAACCTCTGCATTAGAGGATAGTTCCTCTTTTGATTTACAATGAATTTATTATATATACTAACACTTTAACCAAAAAGCATTGAAACGCTCCAACATTTATCCATCAACACAAATAAATGCCTTCAAAACTGCAAAATAGGTAAATATTTCAAGAATATTCAAAGGAGAGTTCATAGAATCTGATTCATAACATTCTTGCTGCACAAATTCAGAAACAAAATGGGACTCAGCAAGAGAAACTAATAGCTCAATCGAGATTCTCTCATGCCTCACAGGGCAAGGGGGATCAAGCAAATCAATACAATCATGTGAGTCATCCAACAGTGAATAGTAAACATGAATTGAAAGGAATAATAGAGGTAACTGATCATCAAATTATATTGTGCCCTTAATCAACTTAAGAAAGATTGCAGATCTAAGAACATACAGATTCAGGGACAATATTTCATTAATAATCAGTCATTGTATCATCCAGGAAATTCACAATTTTTTTTTTAAACTACTGCTCCCAAAATCACAGTTTTTGGAACCATTCCAAAAGCAAGCTTTTCAGCTTAAATAGCCACCAGGCCGTAGTTTTTACATAATTAATAAATAACATTTACTTTCACTTTAGTGAGAGAAACTGCTCAGATAATGCAAAATAAAACTAAACTAATAGCCGCTGAAAGGCCAACATTTTATTGTCATATAACTAAGCATCCACTGCAACTAAGGAAGTTACAGGCTTGTCCTGTTTTGTCGGAGATCCTCACCATTCTAGGTGTGCGGTCGAAAAATTCAAGATAACTTGGAAATAGGGTAGGCTAATGTGTATGATCCTCTACTTTCACAATTCCTTATCCATATTCACCGTCGTGACCTTCGCTTTAAGAACCTCCAAGTGATCCAAACATACAATGAGCATTGATTCAATCCTTGCTACCTTTGAAAAGTCATCGGTAGTCAAAAGATTTTGTGGTATGAATGGAATGAACTCTATCTTGAAAGACTTTAATCATGTCTGCAACTTCCTCAATTACCTTAGCTCCTTCCTTCATGAGTTGGATGTCAATACATTTAAGATCCTTCTGTATAGTGTCAATCAAATCGCTCAGTCCCCTAAGTAGCTTAGTGGATTCTTCACGACCTTGCCCAATGATTGAGTTGCGCTATTCCATGTTTTTCTTTGACACATATAGTGCATTGTCATCTAGGTTCTCTACTGGTTTCTCAGGTAAGAATTTCATCAATTCATACTTCAGAACATCATTCATTTGTGCGAGCACTGCCACCCACTTAACCCTTTCCTTTTCCCAGGTGACTGTTTCCAACTTAGGCTCTTTACTCATAGTTTCTGCGTCTTTGTAAACCTTGACTAGATTGGTAATATATTCCGATCCTTGTTGAATTATTAGATCCAGCCATTTGTTGAACATCTCCGTTACTACACTGTTCCTTTGAACTTGATCAAGCATCTTCTGATTCGCTGGAGACTTAGGATCAAATGACACTGGTATCTGTGACAATGGTTGAGGATTTGGATTATGAATAGCATTGATGTACTCTGCCATTTGTGCAACCATTTGTTTCATCTCTCTCTTGTCTTTCTCATCTTTCCAATTTCTGGAGATTATCCTCTTTGTAGAAGACTCCAAATGTTTTATATCAACGACCCTTGATGCGATGCCCAAATCTATTTTCTCCACAGTAAAATCTTCTTCTGTGCCCTTATCTACATCTCTTTGAGGAATAGGCTTGGCCACTTCAGCTATCCAGTGTCCTATTGTATCATCCACATCAAGCATTGCTTGTGTTTTGAGGTTCTTTGGATTTGATCCTTTTCCTAGGCATATACTAACCATGTCGTCTAGTGGAATGGTGACCATAACCACACTCCTTTTCTTGCCAATGGTGGCTTCCAGCCATCTTGGAGCATTGGTAGATCCTTTAGGTGATGATGTGACCTGTGTATCTAGAGAGGTAACAATTATACGAGCATTCATGGGATCCTATTGTGTTCCTACCTCTTCATTTATATCCTCTTCTTGTTTCTCAATTTCACTTTGATCCTATGGGTCCATTATTTGTTCAGGTTCTTCACTGGGGTCTAAATCCACCATGGCCTGTTGCAGAACGGGCTTTCAACTCTTCTTCTTGCTTCTTGACCGGGTTACTTGGGTGGTTGTAGGACTTGACGATGACCTTCCTAACCTTCTTGGTTGTATTTTCTCTACGGCAGGCTTTGCGACACTTGCAATATCAATAATTTTATTAGTGACAAAAATAGGAGACTGAACCAAGATGTGTGAATCACTTCTTGATTCGTGTGGGGACATGAAAGGACACTCCTTGAATTTTAGTTTCCTTATCCATTGCTCTATTCTCCTGACAACATTGAAGGTCCTTGTTTGAATGCTATCATCTCCTTTCTTGTTTCAGTCAATTTCTAGAATTGGTTTCCCTTCAATCTCAGTACCGAACTCAAGGTCTAGGACATCTTCCTCAGTATCTTCCAATACACTTGAGGTATTAATTGGGAGCGTCAAGATAGATATCTTCCATAAAGTGAATATTGACCACAACCTTCCTAAATATGGAAATAAACTCATACATCTTCCTTTAACCAGACAGACAAATATCAATAGGGTTGCACATGCTTCATCATGATTTACTCAAACGTTCGAAGTAATGGTGAAATGACAAACCTAACACCTTCTTAACTATCCATCACTTCTGCACAGGAAATTTGACATTTTCATGATTACTTTCCACATTGAGAATTTCAAAAAGCCGAATAAGGGAATATTCCTTCTTGTCGCGTTGTTTTTATTTCCACCACAAAGCTTTTCTGGATTATTTTTTAAAGAACTTATGAACCTTGAACCACTTGAACATGAGGTTCAATTTTTCAAATTAATTTAGGTAATAAAACAATAACGGTCGGAACATAAATGACACTTGGAATGAGTGACAAAGAAAAAGGAATAATTAAAATTGAACCTTGAACCTTTTGAACCGATTGAAGTTTTGGTTCAAGGTTCAAGACCGCTTACCAACTTAATATAAAAGAAAGACTCGTGCTCATCATAAAATAATACATTGCCACAACCCACTAAAAAGGAATTTTTGAACCTTGAACCCTTGAACCGCTTGAACATGATGTTGAATGGGTTCAAACCTTCAATGACCGAATACCAAGTGAACGCGTTTGTAAATTGGAGACCGGAATGACTGATTTTTTTCCCTTCTCTTTTAGAATGTACTTTGAACCTTGAAACTTTTGAAACCCTTTTTGTAAAAAAAAGTTCAACGGTTAAAGTACAAAGAGAACAAATGACCTGATGGAAACAAAGGACACAATAAGATAACCCACAAATTGGAATATTTTATAAAATACAAACTTACGAGTGGAATAACATCGGCTCTGACTAGGGGCTAGAATTGTGAAGGAACTAGAAATGAACTTCAGAATCTCTGGTTTCGCATGCTAAACTTTATTCAAAAAAACAAACTAACCAAACCTAAATAAACACACAAACATTAAAAAAAAAAAAAATAGACTCTATGTACAAAAACTATGAGGGACTCTCATTTACAGTTGATACAATTTCAGATCTTGACCATTGTAGGTCAAAGGAAGAATAGTACCATCTGACTATGAAAGTTTAAAAGAATTTGGTCCTTTTACCTCATGAATCAAGAATGGTCCCTTCCAAAGTGACTCAAACTTAGCATGTGCTCCCTTAGGCTCTCTTGTTTTTTCCCAAAGCAGTACCTGATCACCTTGCATGAACTTTCAAGGCCTTGCTCACTTATCAAATATTATTTTTACTCTCATTTGATGTTCTGTTATCTGGTCGACTAGTCTATCCCTCTCTTCATCAATCTTTGTCAGGTGCATGATTCGATTTTCCAAAGAGCTCTGGAAATAAGATTCTTAAATCACTATTTGTAGCTTGGTGGCTGCTAGCTCTAGAGGAAGTGCTACCTGAGTGCCAACACCATAGACTAGTTCAAAGGGAGACATCCCAATTTCCCTCTTTGGTGATGTACGGTCGGCCGAGAGAGCTTCATATAGTTTCTTATGCCAATCCTTAAATTTATCACTCACTAATTTTTTCATAATATTAATGAGGTTTTTGTTACTAGATTCAGCCTGGCCATTTCCCTGAGGATAATAATCAGATGAGTGAACAAGAGAGATTCCATGATCATAGAAAAATAAAGAGATTTCAGCGGAGGAGAAATTGGTAGTGTTATCTACCAGAATTTTTATGGGGACTCCAAAACAAACTAGATTGTTCTCTTTTAGAAAGTTACAAACAATCTCCAAGGTTGTCTTTCGTATCGAAATGGCCTCGACCCATTTAGTAAAGTAATCTGTGGCTGTCAAAATATGGGTATGACCAGCACTTGAGGTTGGTGTCAAGGGGCCAATAAAATCCAGACCCCACTGCTTGAAAGGTTCATCCACAATCAGGGTCTGAGTGGCAATGCTACAAGCTGAGGCTTACTAGCAAACAACTTAAATTTTTCACACCTGGCCACCCATGTATATGCATCCCTGAACATTCTCAGCCAATAGTAACAGTTCCTCAGGATTTTATAAGCAGTTACTGTTGAAGAAAAGTGACCTCCATAGGCTTCATCGCGGAATGTTCTCAAAAGAGACTCCTAGAGTGACTTATCAACACATCTTAGAAAGGTCCCATCTAGTCCTCTTTTATATAGCACATCATTAAATATGACATAATTAGCAACTTTTAGTCTCAGGTTCCTTTTTTCCTTTGCAGAAAAGTGTTTCGAACAATCTCCATATGTCAAGAAATACGCTACATCCACAAACCAGGAATCTTGTAGAGCAACAAATAAAACTAAAGGCAATTCCTCTGTCACCTCCTGCTTACTTTCAATGATCAACCTGCACAAACCTTGCCCCCTCACCAACTTTGTGGGTTAAATGTCTAAATCCAACTCCTGAATTTTTGATACCCAAGAAGCTCTTTCATTCATTCCTATGTCCTGCTGCATTATAATGCTCTTGACAGCTGAATGAGGTACAAAAACCACGATGTGAGAATGAAGAATATAATACCTAAACTATTTCATTGCCTTTATGACCACAATTGCTTTTTTTTCAATTATTGAGTATTTAAGTTCATTCTTTTTCAAAGGTATGCTCATGCATGCTATAGGGACCTCATCATTATTATCATTCTTCTATATCAAAACCCCTGACATAGTGTGCTCTGATGCATAGCAGTAGATGATAAAATCTTTTCTGAAATTGAGATTAACCAAGATAGGTGCCTGACCGATTGCATCTTTTATTGAGGCTAATGCCCTTTTCCCCTCGCTCCATTTGAAAGATTGTTTCTCACTCATCAAGTTCACAATATATCTGGTAGTCTCAACAAAGTCTGGAATAAACCTCTAAAGAAAAGTCACCTACTCGAAAAAGGATCTAATAGCATTCCTATTTGATGGCAAAGTTAATTGTTGAATTGCTCTTACCCTTTCAGGATCTATTTTCACCCCTTCTTTAGAGATGATATGACCAAGCAACTTATCCTCTGTGACTCCAAACACTAATTTCTTGGGGTTCAAGGATACCCCATTCTCGTGACATCTCTGCAGCACTCGCGTTAGGTCTCGAATGTGATGTTTCCTTCTTTTCAAGAACACTGTCAAATCATCCAGATATACAACAATGATCTTATCCTTTAAGTGGCTAAAAGACAATTCCATAGCTCGCTGAAATGTTGCTTCTGTGTTGATTAATCCAAAAGGCATTCGGTTATATGCAAATGTACCCCAGGGAGTAATAAAGGCAGTTTTGTGTTGATCATTCTCCTAAACACTGATCTGATTGTATCTGGAAAACCCATCTAACATGGACATCATCTCTGACCTTGAGATGGTTTGCAAAATGTGATCCATGGCTGGCAAGGGATAATTGTCTTTTAGACTAGCTTGGTTTAGATTTCTAAAGTCCATGCAAATCCTTATTTCCCCATTTTTCTTTCTGACTGGTACAATATTTGCTATCCACATCGAATGATGGATGGGATATATTATTTTGGCTTTTAGCATCTTATCTATTTCTTGGAATATAGCTTGTGCCACTTTTGGGTTAAAGCTTTGAAGCTTTTGCCTGAATGGGCTTGCTTCAGGCTTCAAGGGAATCTGATGCTGAAATTTTCCCTCTCTGAAGTTCTTAAGGTTGTCATAACACCAAGAAAACACGTCCTTAAAATCTACCAGGAGATTAATGAACCTCTCCTTTTCTACTGGTGTGTAGCACTTTCCCAGATTGATATATTTAGGTTCATTCTCCATACCAATGTTGACCTTCTCATAGCCTCCACTATCCTGATCCTCTTGAGACTTGTCACCTTTATTATCTGCGTAAGCATCATTACGGTCAAATAAATGTTCCAAGGAAACCAGTCCTCTAGGAATCTTATTTCCCTTCAATTGCATGATCCCTTCAAGTAATTCCTTGGCTTGTTCAGGCGAAAATTCTTTGCATTCTGCATTAGAGCCTTCAAAATACATGGCAGAAAACATATCCAAACCTTGCATACAATTATTTATTTGTTTATCATTCTCAAATACCTGCCACGAGTCAGAATTATCTGGAACACTGGGCCGATATACCAACTCTATTCTATAAGTTCCTTCAGCAAATTCAGGGTGTGGGACAAGCAATGAAGCTGACACTGCCAATGAATCTACTTTTGAGTTCAATTCCGTGGGTATTGCCTCAATGGAAAATGCATCGAAACCTTCAATTTTGTCCCAAAATATGTTTTGATAGTGCTTCAACCTTTCATTCTTAATGCTAAACAATCCCCTAACCTACTTAACAATGAGTTCAACATCTCCTTTAACCCTCAGGATCTTAACCCCCAACCTTTTAGCTTCAAGTAAGCCTAACAATAAGGCCTCATTCTCCGCCGTATTGTTGGTGTTTTTAAACTCTAGTTTAAAAGAGAAAGGAATAGGATTGCCGGAAGGTGGTATCAACACAACTCCTATGCCAGATCCTGATGCTGGACAACTACCATTGAACTCCATTAGCCAAAAACCTTCCTTTTCTCCATTTTGGGATGAATACTTGTCCACTTCACTGTCATAAATAATCATGTAGTTCCCAAATTGACAATCATGGTACAAAATCTAGACCTTAGGGTCATTGGATGGGAAAACAATGAATTTGGACTTTGGTTCAGGTTGCAAGATGACTTGCCGTTTTCCAAAAGGGATTGTGGCTTGAGACCAATCCATTTTGATTTCTCCACCTAAGTCTCTACAGAAAGTACGACTTAAAAGCATGTCGTAGCTAGCTGGGATATCAACTATTAGAATTGTCAACTTGATCCTTTTATCTAGGTGAGAAGTAAGAACTACTTGAGCATCTTTAATTTGGCCTAGTAGAGGAATTTATTTTGAGTCCATGGAATAACATCTACCAAAGGTTTTGGTCAGGGATAACCCCAATGCTTTGGCTACAGTGGAGGCCATTATGTTATCAGATGCACTTGAGTCTATTATACAATTATTCAACCTATGACCATTAATGAATAATGATACATAAAAGGGCTTTGGTTTCACCTCAAGAAGGGGAACACAATCATCTATTTGAAGAGCAGTAATTTCAGGCATCTTTTCACAAACCAGGGAATGAACTGACTCATAACTATGTGAGGGCAAAAAGGCATTTATTGACTGATGCACATCATCAATATGTTGTGCATTATTTCCTTTCACAAATTGTACTAGTCTATCTAATTATTTAGGATTTAATTTTAAATACTTAGCAGGTGTGATTTGAATTTATGAGGACTTGCAAAACTCTACTATATCAAAGGAACTTTCTTTTTTAACAGTATTTAAAAATAAAGGTTTTTGCAATTCTTTATCATTTTGATGCAACTTTGAATCCATTCTTTTACCTTTGAAGGCCATCGCAGATGAAGTAAAAGACATTTGGGGTTTCACACCTTGCTGATTTATTGTGAGCACCGCACATGAAGGTTCCTCCAAAGTAACCAAAATGTCATCGCCTCTTTCCAAATCAGACTCGTACTCAAGAAAATGGATTTCAGAGTCGCTAGGTTTCTTTGGAGATCCCTCTTCACTCCATTCATTTGAAGTATCTTTAAAATTCATCAATTATGCATATTGTACCATCTAAGGCTAGGAACCACCATCATGTTCATCAGTTAGGTGAAATACACACATATTTCCTTTAGTAGGAGGTGCTTCAATTGCTAGTCTTTGTTGAGTGGAAGGTAACTACATTTTCTTATTCCCATAGCCTGGAGACTCGTTCACATTCCTTCTAGGTATATCTTGGTAAGGAGATGAGTATGAGGTACTAGCTTTGGGTATTTGCCTTTTCAGGGTAATTATGTCATCCATTAACCTCTAGATAGTAGGATCAGAAGAGAAAGAAGAAGAAGTCAAAGGTTGAGCATTAGGTGTCTGTACTTCCCTTTTCCATTTACCTGCTATGATTAGATCATCTTCCAATTCAACTACAAGGGTTTTGGAAGCATTTAGATCTGCAACTCTTTCCCTAAGAATCAAGAAACCTATTTTAGAAGGCATAGAATTAATAAAAAACCACTTGAGATTATCATCTAAGGGTTTTTGGTTAATTGGAATCTTATGCAAGATCTTGTCAAACTTTTCCATGAAATCACTCATTGATTCAGGAATCTCCTTCTTTAGCTGAGCCAATTGGGCTATGAGGGAATGTTCATCCTCTGCTACCTTAAACCTTGCTTCAAATCACATTTTTAGATCTTGCCAAATCTTTATCACACTATTTGGTAAGTGATAAAACTAGTCTACTGCTGCCCCAATTAGCGTCTGGACAAACAATCTCACTGCAACATCCTCATGTTGAACTGCTATTATCCCATAGGCTACATTAAAGGCATTTAGGTGTTCATCAACAATAATATTTCCATCACCACTAAATTTTGGTAAATGATCTCTAGCGCACTTTGGTAAGGGGTTAAGATTTAGATCCAGGTTCAACAGGCCTACAACCGCCCCCCAAAGATTATTTGCTGCCATTGGAAATATGATATTGAGGGGAGTAGGGTTTATTATATTAAGTTCAATTACACCATGCAAGGTGAGAGCTTGACAAACTGAGGACACAGGTGGTGATGACGATGAGGAAGGAGGCCTACTTCTTTCCCTCCTCTGAGGTGAAAAGGTGGGTTTAGAATCTAGGTTTTGTAACTCCTGAAAGATAGAATAAAAAACCCCCTCTCTTCTCTGGGACCTAGTATATCTCCTTGACTCCTGACTTGCAACTGGGCAACTAATTTGATAATTTGATATCCCCAGCAAAGTCGCCAAAAATCTGTTAGTAAATAGATTTGTCTCTTTTCTACAATCTTGATATAAAACACAAAATATGACTTTGATTCACCATTTGTGAAAAGAAAAGAAATTACCAATAGTTGGATGAATTAATTGAAATTCAACCTCTGCATTAGAGGGCAGCTCCTCTTTTGATTTACAATGAATTTATTATATATACTAACACTTTTAACTAGAAAGCATTGAATGGCTCCAACATTTATCCATCAACACAAATAAATGCCTTCAAAACTACAAAATAGGTAAATATTTCAAGAATATTCAAAGGAGAGTTCATAGACTCTGATTCATATCATTCTTGATGCATAAATTTAGAAACAAAATGGGACTCATAAAGAGAAACTAATAGCTCAACCAAGACTCTCTCATGCCTCATAGGGAAAGGGGGATCAAGAAAATCAATACAATCACGTGAGTCATCCAACATTGAATAGTAAACATGAATTGAAAGGAATAACATAGGTAAATGATCATGAAATTATATTGTGCCCTTAATCAACTTAAGAAAGATTGTAGATCTAAGAACACACAGATTCAGGGATAACACAATATTTCATTAATAATCAGTCATTGTATCATCTAGGAAATTCACAATTTTTTTTGTATCTACTGCTCCCAAAATCATAGTTTTTGGAAACATTCCAAAAGCAAGCTTTTCAGCTTAAATAGCCACCAAGCCATAGTTTTTACATAATTAACAAATAACATTTACTTTCACTCTAGTGAAATAAACCGCTCAAATAACGCAAAAGAAAACTAAACTAATAGCCGCTGAAAGGATGACATTTCATTGTCATATAACTAAGCATCCACCGCAACTGAGGAAGTTACGGGCTTGTCCTGTTTTATCAGAGATCCTCACCATTCTAGGTGTGTGGTCAAAAAATTCAGGATAACTTGGAAATAGGGTAGGCTAATGTGTATGATCCTTTGCTTTCACACTTCCTTATCCATATTCACCGTCGTGACCTTCGCTTTAAGAACCTCCAAGTGATCCAAACATACAATGAGCATTGATTCAATCCTTGCTACCTTTGAAAAATCATCAGTAGTCAAAAGATTTTGTGGTCTGAATGGAATGAACTCTATCTTGAAAGACTTTAATCATGTCTACAACTTCCTCAATTACCTTGGCTCCTTCCTTCATGAGTTGGATGTCAATACATTTAAGATCCTTCTGTATAGTGTCAATCAAATCGCTCAGTCCCCTAAGTAGCTTAGTGGATTCTTCACGGCCTTGCCCAATGATTGAGTTGTGCTATTCCACATTTTTCTTTGACACATATAGCGCATTGTCATCTAGGTTCTCTACTGGTTTCTTAGCTAAGAATTTCATCAATTCATACTTCAGAACATCATTCATTTGTGTGAGAACCGCCACCCACTTAACCCTTTCCTTTTCCCAGGTGACTGTTTCCAACTCAAGCTCTTTTCTCACAGTTTCTATGTCTTTGTAAACCTTGACCAGATTAGTAATATATTCCAATCCTTGTTGAATTATTTGATCCAGCCATTTTTGGAACATCTCTATCACTACCCTGTTCCTTTGAACTTGATCAAGCATCTTTTGATTCCCTGGAGACTTAGGATCAGATGACACTGGTATCTGTGACAATGGTTGAGGATTTAGATTATGATTAGCATTGATGTACTCTGCCATCTGTGCGACCATTTGTTTCATCTCTCTCTTGTCTTTCTCATCTTTCCAAGTTCTGGAGATTATCCTCTTTGTAGAAGACTCCAAATGTCTTACATCCACGACCCTTGATGTGACGCCCAAATCTATTTTCTCCATAGTAAAATCTTCTTTCGTGGCCTTATCTGCCTCTCTTTGAGGAATAGGCTTGGCCACTTCAGCTGGCTAGTGTCCTGTTGTGTCATCCACATCAAGCATTGCTTGTGTTTTAAGCTTCTTTGGCTTTGATGCTTTTCCTAGGCATTTACTAACCATGTCCTCTAGTGGAATGGTGACCGGCACCACACTCCTTTTCTTTCCAATGGTTGCTTCTAGCTAGCTTGGAGCATTGGTAGATCCTTTAGGTGGCAATGTGACCTATGTATTTGGAGAGGTAACGATTATCAAAGCATTCATGAGATCCTGTTGAGTTCTTACCCCTTTATTTATATCCTCTTCTTGTTTCTCAGGTTCACTTTGATCATGTGGGTCCATTATTTGTTCAAGCTCTTCACTGGGGTCTAAATCCACCATGAATGGTTACAGAATGGGCTTGCTACTCTTCTTCTTGCTTCTTGACCGAGTTACTCAGGTGGTTGTAGGACTGGACGATGACCTTCCTGACCTTCTTAGTGGTATTTTCTCTACGATAGGTTTTGAGACACCTGCAATATCAGTAATTTTATTAGTGACAAAAACAGAAGATTGAACCAATATGTGTGAATCGCTTCTTGATTCGTGTGTGGACGTGAAAGGATACTCCTTGAATTTAAGTTTCCTCAACCATTTCTCTGTTCTCTTGACAACATTGAAGGTCCTTGTTTGAATGCTATCATCTCCTTTCTTGTTCCAGTCAATTTCTAGAATTGGTTTCCCTTCAATCTCAGTACCGAACTCAGGGTCTAGGACATCTTCCTCAGTATCTTCCAATACACCCGAGGTATTAATTGGGAGCCTCAAGACAGATATCTTCCGCAAAGTGAATCTTGACCACAACCTCTTTCTCACTTCATGCTCATCCTTGCAATCTTTTCAATAATCCTCCATCTGGGGTTCATGGCAAAAAAAATTGTCTATGTTAAGGTTCTCCCTTGCATAACCCTTGCTATCAAATCTTTACTTAGCTACATATCACTACAGATTCATTGTTTTGAACTCTAGTTCCAGATTCAAAGCATCTAACACCAATTTGTAGCTGTAATACCCAAGTTCAACATGAAAAACCACCCTAGATTCTCCCTTAGCCCCTAGTCTTTTATCTATATGGGCTAGCTTCCTACTCACCTTTGTAAGTACGAAGCTATCAAAGACATAACTGGGCATTTTGAATGGTTGGCCTTCAAAACCTCCTACCTGTATGTAAGTAAATCATGGAAACTAGATAAAGAAGCTTCCATAAATACTCACTAATTCCATAGCCTCTGCGGACATCCTTTTTTTGGCATCCCCCTTGAGTTCAAAGGCCAGTCTTCCCAAAAAGAATCCATTCCACTTGTCAATTTGTTCAACATATCTCTATTGTTGCAACAAAGGGTAAAAATCATAAACCCTCATTCCATCAAGCCAAGGTTCATTGGGTAATCCAAGCCAATCCCTTGTGCAGGCTAAAATATAAAACAGGTAAGAATACATGTTAACCCCACTCATACCCACAAAGTTTCTTAGTCCTTCGTGAAGCCTCTCTGCAATAACCTAAGACCAATCCAGAAATATATCACCAGATAGAACTACTTGGATGAAAAAGTACATCCAGTCTTCCCAATAGAAGGAATGTGAATTTCCTTTTACTCTGTTTAAAAGCACAACAATGTCTTGCACCTCAGTGATGTGGTTTTCTCTGGTTAAGGGTCTGGTTAATCGTGATCCTCCTTTATGGGCCCTCAAGAGCCAATTTCTGGCAATCACAATTATGTACTTGCTCTTCTTCTCCGAGAAATAGGCATATGAATTTCCAATGGTCCAATCCTCGTACTCTTCTTTATGTGGAATTCCCATTAGCGCCATGACCGTTTCCCTATTAATATGGACTAACACTCCACCATCACTAGTTTTGATACATTTGTTCTCAGAATCATATCTATTCATACAAGCCAACACTAAATCTGGACATGGCGCGGATAACGGAAATGCATCAGCTTCCACAAGACCACTCTTAACTATTTTCTCCATTAGTGACCCCGCTTAAGGATTCTTAGCCCTTTCAAGGAAATTCCTCAAATCTGTATGAACTAAGGAGGTGTCTTCCATTTCCGGCAAGATACTCACTAAACATGAGGTTTGGTCAAGCTTTGGCAGCACGGGCCTCATTTTTTACTATTTATTCCCTTAAACAAGAAATTCTAACAATAGTACAATATACTTCCCCAATAATTTCAGATCTTCCCCCTTTCCTATATTGGTTAAACTTCAGTGCACAAAGAAACACAATCATATGAGAAGACAACTGAACTTACCCGATAACACCATGAAAACTAGGAATTCTTCCAGAGAACAGAACTAGATTTACCTTCGACACCTCTGATTAATTTATGTCAGGCAATTATGACCTTCCTAAATATGGAAATAAACTCATACATCTTCCTTTAACCAGACAGACAAATATCAATAGGGTTGCACATGCTTCATCATGATTTACTCAAACGTTCGAAGTAATGGTGAAATGACAAACCTAACACCTTCTTAACTATCCATCACTTTCGCATAGGAAATTTGACATTTTCATGATTACTTTCCACATTGAGAATTTCAAAAAGCCGATTAAGGGAATATTGCTTCTTGTCACGTCATTTTTATTTCCACCACAAAGCTTTTCTAGATTAGTTTTTAAAGAACTTATGAGCCTTGAACCACTTGAACATGAGGTTCAATGGTTCAAATTCATTTAGGTAATAAAACAATAATGATCGACACATAAACAACACCAGGAACGAGCGACAAAGAAAAAAAAATAATTAAAATTGAACCTTGAACCTTTTGAACCGATTGAAGTTTTGGTTCAAGATTCAAGACCACTTACCAACTTAATATAAAAGAAAGACAAGCGCTCGTCATAAAATAATATATTGCCATGACCCACTAAAAAGGCATCTTTGAACCTCAAACCCTTGAACCACTTGAACATGAGGTTCAATGGGTTCAAACTTCAATGACTGAAGACCAAGTGAACACGTTTGAAAATGGGAGACCGAAACGACTAATTTTTTTCCCTTCTCTTTTAGAATGTACTTTGAACCTTGAACCTTTTGAAACCCTTTTTGCAAAAAATATTCAACGGTTCAAGTACAAAGAGAACAAATGACACAATGGAAACAAAAGACACAATAAGATAACCCGCAAATTGGAATATTTTATAAAAGACAAACTTATGGGTGGACTAACATGGTTGAGGTGCTTCCAACTCACTTTCACTTATACCAGTTTGTCTCAGAACATCTTCCTTGATTGCCTTTGCCTATCGGGTTCCTTTTCTTACGATTGCTTCAACCATCTTAACCATTTTTCTAGATTGAATTCCACTTGTTATTGTTTTAGCATTTCCAAAAACTTCCTCTTCTGGTTCCTTTGGAGCTTCAAGGAGGGCTTCCATCCAAATTTCATCTTTCTTGATCACAAAATAGATTTCCTTTTGATACTTATCCACAATGGCTTGTGACAGTCTTACTCTAGTCTTCATTCGAGTCTTCAATGCTTGAAAATACTCATTTATGTTTTTCTCCCTGTTCTCTTCCATATTGTTCAATAGATCTAACAATTGTTTTCCTACTAGTATGTCAAAACCAAAATCTCTTGCACCAATACCGGGTACTTGTTTGGTTATGTACAACATCAGACAAACAAGTAAGTTTCCAAATTTGAATGTTCCTTTCTTATCTCTTTTGATCTTTCCCAAATTGTCTATCAACTCATCTTTAAGCCATTCACATATGTCTATCCTTGCATTATCATTTACCATATCATAGGCACTCTTGATACATAGGCTAGAAAATGAGTTTATCCTATTTGCATGTGTAGCTTTATAACCTAAGATCATACTGATAAATCTGACATTTATATCCTTCATGCATCATTTACCCTTAGAGATCTCTTATCAAATGTTGCACCAGTAAGGTTTGTCACTATGTCATTTGAGACCTTCTTTGTTTTGTCTGGTCTGTTACCGGTGGAGGGTAACCCTTTTACATCTTTTACTATTTCTTTTGTGATTTTATGAATAGAGTCTAACTAGAAAAATTCACCATGTACTCTGCTTAACACAATCCTTATGATATCCTTGGGAAAATCTGGGATACTAAGAATTTCAGTGAAACCTAGGGTTTCGACTATCTTATGTCTAGGTTTGACATTTCTGGATTCATCACAAATCATAGTTTTAAACATGTTATTAATGTCATTATCACCTAATTCAACAATATGATAGTGTATATACATCCTAGGGTCTTCAACATATACTACTCCTTTAGGGATTCGAGAGAATGCACCTATGCTATCATCTTTCTTTGCGATTTTGGGAACTAGCTGAAATATGGGTCTAGGTTGATTAACAACTTCAACAATAGTAGGGTTTGCAATAAATTCAGGAGTGGATGAAGATGCCATAGCTATAAATACCTCAATCTGTATTAAGGATGGATGATTTGATGGATTGCTTCACTTCTTCGCTTAGAATGCCTTTGCTCAGGAATTTTCGCACTCATGGTGATTTGAATGCTTGGTGAATGAAAAAGGAGCCAAAATACTTGCTTTATAATGTTATTTTCACCAACTACAACATTAATGCTTGCTGGTTAAGTCACAACTTAACTCATCTACCGATATAGAAGTAATTTCAACTTCTTACCATCAACCGAGGGAATAATAGCATGTTTTTTAATTTTGTTGCTAAACCCCAAAAAGAATTTTCTTCAGTTAGATGAAGATTCTCCTGCTGATGGAGTGTTAGTCTATTTTGCCGGTGGAGGAGTATTCCCATTAATATTCTGATCTGACTTTCTGATCCATTGTTTTGAGAATTCTTGCTTTACCTCTTCAACTTTTTCTTTACCTTTCAAACTCGGACCTTTGTTATTTGTCGGTGAGGACTTGCTTCTACAGAATTTAGCAATATGTCCAATCTTGTTATAGGCATAACAAGTCACATTGTTCTTCTAAATAGCTTTCCCAGATCCTATGCCGGTATATGTTCTGCATTGATTAGATAAGTGCCCAAATCTTCCACAAACATAACATCTCACATTCATTCTGCAATTTTCTGAATTATGACCAATTTTGTTGCATTTGGAACATTGACCGGTCGGTGTATTAGTGTTCTGATAATTTCTAGATCTGCATTGATTTTCTCTATGACCATACTTGTTACAATTAAAGCATTTTCCATTAAATTTGTAAGCAGTAGGTTGTCTTACTGGTTTGTTATGATCATGATTGTTTGCAGTACCAGAGCTTTCACCAATTTCAAAGCCAAGGCCATTTGTATCACAATTAGGTTTCTGATTCTTCAGCATGTCACCAAGTTTTTCTGAACTTTTCTTGAATTTCTCCTTGTGATGATTTACAGCAGTTAGTTCGTTCTCCAAGAAGTCTTTTTGTCTCATGAGTTTAGTTTTGTCATGCTCCAAGTGAATTAGATCTGTCCTTAGCATATCATTCTCATGACTCAGTCTTGTGTTTTCATTTCCAGCATCATTTAGTCTTCTAACCAAGTCTTCTTCATTCTTCTTTCTATCTTCAATTTCTTTACAAAATCTCATAGTCATATCCTGCATCTCATTCTTTGTGGTACTGATCTCTTGTCTTAGCTTGTTTACCAGATCATTAAGAGTTTCCTTTTCATTTTCCTCATTCTGCATTTTTTCACAAAGTTCTCTTCTCTTGTTCCTTGCAATAGTAAAATTTTCTTGAAGTGCTTGAATAATATCCTAAGCAGCCTTTAGACCATCTTCAAGTTTGATAATCTTTACCTTTTCTACATCATAGTCTGCAAGAATTGTTTCCAATTGTTTTCTCAAGTTTTCCATCTCTACCGGTGACAAGATCTTCCTCAAGCTGTTAGGCTTTTGAAAATAGAGGACCAGGCTTTGATAACAATTGTTAGGATTCCCAAAGATATTGAGAGAGGGGGGGCGGTTGAATCAGTATCTAACCGATATATAAATTTACTTGACTTAAAACATGAAAAATATATTTAAACCATGTACCGGTAATCCTGAAATAATGCAGTAAACAAGAATAACAACAACCACATGAGAAACACACCATAACACAATATTTTAATGAGGAAACCCGATGTGGTAAAAACCTCGGTGGGATTTGTGACCCACAATATTCACTTACTAGCCAATAAGGGAATATTACTCTTACAATAGGGACCTACACATGCAGGAAGGCCAAGTGCCTAGAGCTCATTGCTCAATTACAAAAGAAGTCACACTAACTTACAAAATGGATTATATTAATCCAAAGTCTTCTACTGCTTTAGATTAGCACTTGCTATGCCAGATCCAGTACCGGTGTAAGCTCTGCTACATACATAAACCCTTAACCAAGGATTCGCATATTAGGTCTGCATAATTTCGCCTATTATCCTCTTACAAAATGGTCTACAATGATCTCATACATATATGAGTCATATTTACAACTTACCATGTCAGATTACAATGATTTTACAATTAATTACAAAATATATTTCAAACAAAATTGAAGTCAGCCAAGGTGCCTGTATCCTTCCTTTCACTGTCAGTGTCCTGTATGCCGGTGTAGAGTCTGTTGGTGCCAGTGTCGGTGTCGGTGCTAGTGTCGATATATTTTTCTTGCCCATATCATATGATTGCAAGGTTTCCATCAATGATAAAACCTTCAATAACCTACAATTTCTCATTGGAGTGTGCATTTTCCAACAGTGAATTCTTGGTGGAAGAGTTGTTTTACCCTGCTCATAATTGTCCTGATTCTCAAACTATCTATCACCTTGTTGGACATGATTCATCCTGCTATGGCCAAACTTACACATACCTGAAAGATAACACCTTACCTCCCGACTTATCAAAAAACTAAAAGAGAAACTTTATTTGCCAATCCTCCCATTTTACTCTTGTCATGAATACCTTGTTTAAACAAGGCCTAGATGATACTCTCTTAAGATGTCTCGAACAAGTAGAATCTGAGAAGGCCTTAAATGAAGTCCATAAAAACATTTGTGGCACTCATTCAAGTGGTCTTACCCTTTTGAAGAAACTCATACGCTTGGGCTATTATTGGCTGACTATGGAATAAGATTCTTTTCAGATAGCTAGAACATGCAAATAATGTCAGATCCATGGGAATTTGATTCATGCATCAACACAAGAACTTCATGCTTTAGCAACATCTTGGCCTTTTTGTCAATGGGGTCTTGATATAGTAGGAAAGATAAGTCCTTCTTCATCCAATGGTCATAAATTCATCCTTGTACCTACATAATATTTTATAAAAAGGATTGAGGCCGTACCTCTGAAAAAATTCACAGGAAAACAAATTGTTGCATTTATCTTAAACTACATCATTTGTCACTATGGAATACCAATGACCATTATCACTGATAATGGGTGACCATTCAAGAATCAAGATGTACAAGAGCTATGTGAAAAATTCAAGATCCAACACAAATTCTCCACACCCTACTATCCACAAGGAAATTGACAAGAAGAAACATCAATCAAAACTATTGTAAAAATCCTCAAAAAGACAGTGAACGATGCTGGAAAAGATTGACATATTCAATTAAATCCTTCTCTATGGGCCTACCATACTAGTATCTGCACACCAACAGGTGCCACACCTTTCTCTCTTGTTTATGGATCAGAAGCAATACTGCCAATAGAAGTAGAGATACCTTCTCTACGAGTATCATTTAAAGGTCTCATCCCAGATGAAGAACAACGAGTATCTAGATTACAAGAGTTAGAATTGATCCATGAATGTAGATAAAATGTCTTTGATCATTTAAAGGTATATCAACAAAGAATGTGCTGGATCTATAATCACAAGGTTAAATTACGAGTCTTTCAAGTTGGAGAACTAGTACTAAAAGAAAATCTATGCAACTAGGCAGATCGAGAAAAGAAAGGAAAGTTTGAACAAAACTGGTTAGGTCCATTTGTGGTCACAACAGTATTTGGTTCAGGAGCATATTAGTTATCAACACGGGATGGAGATTAGCTTGAGGAACCTATCAATAACATACATATGAAAAACTGTTATGTCTAAAAAAGCTAAAAAAATTAAAAACAGTGAAAAATCAGAAGAAAAAAAAGAAAAGAAAAGAAAAGAAAAAAGGGAAAAATCAAACAAATAAAAAAAAAGTGAAAAAAGTAGAAAAAAAAATAGTGAAAAAGCAATCTAAAGAGAAAATCAAATATGGGAAAAAGTAAAATAAAAATAGACGGTGAAAACCTGGCAAATTGGTGCTATCTGTTTGCTAGCTCTTCCATCTATTAGTTCATGCATCTTTCTGCTTGCATTCATTCATTTTCCATCAGCGCTGACCATAATAAAGCCTTTGTACATATGCATGCATCCCAGGTGGCTTCTTTCCATGGTTTGGATCATTGAGTGTATCATAACGACTTTATTTCTAGGCTTGGGGCAAAATCCCACACCTAGCTGGGGGCAAATATCTTGATCATTTTGAGCTTAATCAAACAACTAGAACAACAGTTAGACAACTCTTATCAAGCAAAAACTGAGAAACATCCAATGTTGAACATGAGATCAAACTATCACAGAGTCAATCTAAGCGTATTACACACTTTTCAATGGATGATATCCTTTGGATAATGGTTTTAACATGATTGTTCAAATTTTCTATATTGCTTTTCACTATCATTATTTCTGAGTGACTCCAAGATGGTTTTGACTAGAGGAACAAGGAAGGAACATGATATTTTTCTTGTCTACTATCTGAAAATTAATCATTAATATGTGCAAATTTGTCTCAGGACATGATCATCAGAGTATCATTGAAGACATTTTCCGATTTGCATATTAATACTGCCTGTTTTACGCAAGCAACACTTAGGTCATCTTGGTTTAATTATACCTTGATGCTTGTGCTAACTTGCCATATCAAAATCTAGGAAAATAGTGCTCAAGTCATCATGGTTTAATTATACCATCGATGTTTTCACTCACTTCCCACATTTCAAAAGCTCAATGATGACAAAACACAATAATCTAGTGACTGGTCCGGTCGTAGCTGTGCATTTTCATTTGCATTTAATTCTTGCATGGGATATCGCATGCTCCTTTTATCCAAGTTTAAATTTATCACAAGAATCATCAAGGCATCATCACAAGTGTATACACAATCAGACTAATGACTCACATCTCTCTAGATATTGTCGACCCAATGAAAATCTTATGCTATCCCTCCAAACAGAACCAATATCAACATATCCGAATCTTTCTGCAAATTGATATCAACAAACTTTCAGTTTTTAATCTAATCCACCTTATCAATTCAATCAATCAATAAAACCTAATCAAATCTATCATGTCTTATACAAGATGTATCTTTCCTGAAACCAGATGTTCTAATCATGTCTTATACAAGATATATCACTTTTGAAACTAGTTGCTTTGATCATCTTTGTCTTATATAGGAGGTGTCATTCCTGAAACCACACTGAATCTTGATCTTATCAAGATAACCAATCAAGCTTTATCAATAATCAAGAACCACATCACCATGATTGTAGAACTCACATTTTCATCAAACACTGTTGCAAAAATCAAATTATTTCTAATCGGGATATCAATTTTGCAAAGATCCAAAAACTCCATAGGTCAATTATCTCAATTGATCTCCCGAGGGGGCATCATCATATCAGAATTTATCAATCAATAGCTAGGGCATCCTATCAAACCAATATGATCATCAAAATGAGATTATTCTTTGAATCAACGCATCATCACACCTCGCTTCAAAGAGAGGCAAAATGTATACACCTAAACAATGATCTACAGATAATTAATTGAATGAGAAATTATTTAATTAATCCTCCTTCCCAATTTAATTGAATTCATTATAAATTTGATTAAATTCTTCCACTCATCTACTTATTAATAAATCTAAGGATTTATTTAATAGGTTCATTTCAATTATCCCCTTTGATTAATTAATTCAAATTAATTAATTCTTCCCCATCAAATTCATTTCTTCTAATCTCCTAATTAATTAAAACAAATCAATTTATGAGTTGTTGAGAATTAATTAGTATTTTCCTATTATTTGAATTTCTAAATTCAAATTACCCACATGCCTCCTAACTTCTAACCACCTAACCTAACCACTTCTAAACCCAACCCATTCCATTTAACCCTGGGTTTAATTAAACCTACCTTAGCTTGCACATCCTAACCTCCTTATCCTAACCTCCTATGGTGTGGATACTCTCCCCTAGAGACACATGGCATTCTTGGGCCACATGTCCCCTCTCTTGGAATCCTCTTGACACTTATCACCATAGAGATGACAAATGTTCCCTTTCATCCAACCTCTTCTACAAGCTTCTTGACACTTGTCACCATAGAGATGACAAATCTTCCCTTTCATCCAACCTCTTTTCCAATCTCTTCCAATTTCACCATTGATATCTTCAAACTTAATCTTGACCATTGATTCCTGCCACCTCACCCTTGGCCTTGGAAATCCTATAAATAGACCCCATTTTGGAGCAATAATCATCCCATCTCATTTGCATTTCAGGCATTGTTACTATAGGCATAATATCTCTTAGCATATCATTTGAGCATTGTTATTATAGGCAATTGCAATCTTAGATGTATCTTATTTTCTAGAATCATGTAGTTTAATCTTCTATTTTCTAGCTTAAATGAATCAATATCATCTCAAATCCTCCATCTAGATTTAGTCAAGTCAATGAAATTTTCTTATCCAGACCTGAGAGAAAACCTACACGCATTTATTAGGAGGCGATAGATCGATTAGCCATTGTTTTATATTTAGTTATTTTAAATTTTCTAACCATGTTTGTAATGATCTATTGAGTGTTTTGTGTTGCAGTAGCAGGTAAACACTTCACAGGCATGACACTTTGCAACAGAAATGTTGCAGCTTCTTCAAGACATTTAAGTTGTTCATTGGCACTAACAACTAACTGTCCAAGTTTGGCAAAAGGGGTAGCCAAATGTTCTGCATCAGTCTCTGGTAGGAGGCTTGACAAAATATACACAACAGTCCTTACAGTCTTTGTTCTCTTTGTTATTCCTTCAAAATTTTCTTTTGTGCCTGGGATTGTATTGTAGTAGAAATCTCCATTAATTGTATAGAACTCAAATTTTCCATATTAATAGGACCTTTTATGCTCATGGAGTCATCATGATCATCATCAACTATTGTTTTCTTCAATTTCAGTTCAAGAGGTATCTCAAGAGATGTTTTTATTTCATTTGTTCTCCTCTCCTCTTCCACCTTATCTATTTTCTTCTCTTCCTTAGTGGGGTATTTGACCAGTTGTGGATTTTTGATAGTCTATTCTTTCACCAGTGCTTCCTCTTCCTTATCAACCTAATCCTTCTGATTATCCTTAGTAGCAACATCTACATTTACATCTGCACTTACATTGACTGGTGCAGTCCGAGTCTCTCTTGACTGTGCATTCACTAGTTGCTCAATTGAGCTTTTGTCTACTTCTTTCTCTTATTCTTTGCTCTCAACCTGTTCTTGTTGAGTATCAAACATTCATACATCAACTTAAAAAATATCCACATTGTCAGCAATGTTAGCAACATTATTAGCATCACCGGTATCATCATTTATTATGTCTACCGGTTCAGTACCAATAGGATCATCTTGCATATACTTATTGTTCGGTTCAAATTATGTGATCTTTACACCTTCAAGAAGTTCTTCTAACTTTGGCTTATTATGAGTAATATCCTCAATTACTTCATCTTTCTCCTCTTCTTCATTGGGAATGAGACCTAAAGCCTTTTTCACCAAAATCTCAGTCTCCTTTTGAACTGATTCAGTCTCTTCAACAAGAATTCTTGTTAATCTCTTTTTTTATTTGAACAATGCTTTTGTATTAACCTTTATCTATTTTATTTTCTCTTCAGTTGCTTCCGGTTGCAGGTGCTTAAGTGTATAATCAATAAATTCTTTATCTAGGCTAATTGCCCCTTCCCACCTAGTATCAATCAAATTATATAAGGAATCTGAAATTGGCCCTTGTAATTCAATGAGTGACCTACTAAATTTGTTCATACTGAAGATGACTGCAACTTCAATCTCCCTTCATTGACTTTCAGACAAATGAGTTAATAGTATGTTTAAACCTTTGTAAATACCACACTCCTTAATAATTCTAACCATTCTAGTGACATAATATTCAAGTGTCAATATTTTAATAGCTGATTTACAATTTTGGGTAGTCTTATGCTTCTTAGCACTTTCCCTTAGTGCTCTCTTATCTTCTTTTGATTATGTTTCATCTATATCTATTACTGGTTTGTGAGCTTTCTCCTTAATTTTTTCGGTTTAGGTAGGTGCAACAAGAGGTTCAACAGTTTTAGCTTTCCTTCAGAATTGTATTTTACAGGGTTTCCCTCTTTGTGATTCAATAGGCTTCACCTTAGGTTCTTCTACTTTCTTCTTCTTAGCTTCTTTGGCTCCTCTAGTCTTACTGATGGGCGTACTGGTTGGTACACTAGAAGTTCCACCTTTTTGAGCCTTATATTTGGCTCTTGTTGCAGAAATCTATTCTTTTGTGAATTTGTCCCGATCAACAAAGGCCTCTACCTCTTTTCTTACTTTCTTTACTATCACGAGTTTCTATAATTTAGAGTGCACTTTTAGTAGTTTCTCCTTGTAGGTTCCAAACCTCTCAATGGTGGTATCGATTGGTTGAGGTAACAAATGATCAACATAAGAAACAAGTAGATCTTTATCTACTTCATAACCTATGGGCATTACCCATGTGCTCCTGGGAATAACGACTTCCATCAAGCATGGATTTGTGTCAACCATAAAATAGATAGAATCCTCATACCGATTGACTACCTCTATCGATATGTGTCCCCTAACATGCATTTCCTTCTAAAATTTCTTAAAATATCCCCATTAAATATCATCAAACTTGTTTTTCAACATCCTAATGTTGTTCTTCATTTGTAATAGGGCAGGTATCCCTATTATCCGTTGTACATTACCAATACTAGGGAAATTTTTTTGGAAATAAAACAATAAGCCCATGATAAGCTGTCCAAACTTGAATTTAGTCTTCTTGTCCTTCTTGACTGCTTCCAAATTTTTTATTAATTGACTCCTTAAAGCTTTAGTCAAGTCATAGTCCACATTTTCCTTAATCATTCGATATGCAGTGTGAATTGTTGTTGCTGGTATAGTGTTCATTTTTCTTGAATAGAAAATTCTATAGACAATCACCATAGATGTAAATTTAACAACACAATCATTAATATCATTCATGGTCATGACTCTTTTATCTCATCTAGATCTAGTTAACTTATCAACATCATTCTTAGGTATAGACCTAAGCAATGATACTTCACCGGCTGATCAGAAACTGGTTACAACATGAATTGCTTCCTTAGTTATTTAATGAGCTCTATCCAACCACACGAACTAATCATGAATGCAACTCAAAATAAATCTTACCAAATCGTCATCAAAATCATCAATGAAATTGTTTTCATGATGAAAACCTTTATCGGCTACGCTTCTAAACTGTTCTTTCAATCTTCCTTGTTCATTACATAGAGATTTGTATTGCTCATAAATAATTATCTCCCAAGTCTTCAAGTTTGCAGTGATAAAAGGATCTTGCATCCTCTACATGCAAAACACCATTTAGTATACAGGATAGGGCATCGATAGGGTCAGTTTCCTTTGACTTGTATGGATGTCGTTTGAATTCTAGTCTTTCATTCTCGATCACATCGACAAGATGAGGTGTATCCATTTCAAATATGCAAATTAGCAAGCAAAGAGTAGAATTTATCAGATAAATGTCTCTTATGTTTTGGTACTAGTGTTTCCAACCATCAAAAAGTGTTAATACTTGATCACCAATTCAAACTTCACTTTGATCGCCTTAGATTGCTGGTAAATGGTCTGAATATTGCTAGCACAAACTTATCTTTTCTCTGCTCACTTCACCAAAAGTTCTCATGATGCAAAGTGACAAATGAAATTCAAAAAGTTCTATTTATTTGCATTTTAACTATTGCAGTAAATGTATTTACCGACAAAACCCTAAAACACCTTAAAGTACTCTAAATCTTATTATCGGTAGCAAAACCTCATTTATATTTATCGGTTATGATCCAAAAACACATGAAAACATCAAAATGCATCAGAATATGTAGATTTAACTTACAATACATCATCTAGGAGTTCAACTCAAGATTTGACAATAAGTTCACCCCAAGTTGTAGAAACAACTTAGTTTGCCAGAGATGTATTCTTCACATTAGGTGAAGAATATGATTCCTCAGATGGTTTGTCATCACTCTTGTTCTTCTAGGTATTATTTATCTCACCTCTGGTTTCTTCAATATCAACCTTCTGCTTTCCTTTCCGGTTTGTAGGATGGTTCAATAGTTGGTTCTTTTGTGTTCTACAAAACTTGACAATGTGCCTTGGTTTGTTGCAATGATAGCATGCCATTCTAGATGCTCTCCAAGGTCCTGAGTTGCCTCTACCCAATCTTCTTCTATAGTTCATTTCCACATGTCCAAAATTGTTGTAAATTGAACAAGTCACATTGACTCTCTTTTCCATCTCATATGGAATAGACCAGTTAACATAGGGTCTTTGCCAATTTGTGTTCCTCCAGTTAGTGAAATTCCTTCTCATGTCACCAATAGGTCTTTGGTTCATGTGAGGTGTTGGATTTTTTGCTCCATATCTGCATTCAACTGATCTATGCCCATACACATTTCATATATAACAATTACCTTCAAATCTCCTAGGCACATATCTAGTATTAGGTCTATAACCAATATTAGCATCAGATCTGCTTCTACAAACATTAGTAGTATGTCTTGGTTTATGACAGTTAAAGCAAAGAAGTTTGTAAGCTTTCTTACCAGTAGGATTCTGAGCCTTAGGAGCAGTTTTACCTTCATGCATGTTTGTCTGGGTATTAGAAGGTTCTCCCTTCTTAGATGTATCACCTTTCATCCTCTCAGATTGAATCTGTTCATCAACATAGAGGATCTCTTTTTGAATTTATCAAGCTTCTCATTGGCCTCAACAAGTTCCTTTGTAAGATCTTCACTTATTTTCATGACGGACTCTCTAAGATACATTGCAATTTCAAGATCTAACTGTAATGCTTCTTTTTCTTCTTTCTCCTCATGCCAATGTTCATAAAAAGTTGTATTCTCCTGCTTGATCTTAAATATTTCATACTCTTTATCTCAGATCTAATCCTCAACCTTTCTTCTAGCTTCAAGTTCCTCACTCGTCCAGATTGTAAGTGTTTCCATCTCGCTTATAAGGTTAGTCTTCTCACCATTCAGATTCTTCATTTCTTCAAAAAGTGCATCAATGTTCACCTCATCTGAAGAGCCATTGTTAGAGATCTCCAACAATTGTTCAATCAGTTCCTTCCTTTTATCTAGTGATGTCTTATACTTGCCTCTTAGGGTTTCTAGCTCATACTTGGTTTCAACAAGTTCTCTAGCCATCTCTCTATGGCTCATTCCTTCACCCATATTTTCCTTAGGATTAGAGATCCCTTCCAAGCAGTTAATCCTTAAGGAAGTTAGGCTCTAATACTAATTGATGAACTTATAAGGAATTGAGAGGGGGGGTGAATCAGTGATAGTAAAAATAATACAAATCTGAATATCAATTTCACCAACTTAAAACTAACTTGACATATAAGAAATAGCACCAAGTATACAATCACCATACAAAGCATAAACCACATGAAACAAGAGTTTATACATGGAAAATCCAAATGGGAAAAACCACAGTGGGATTTATGACCCACAATATCCACTATCTGCAGTATAGAAATATGACCAATTAAGGTCTACAACACCCAGTTATGGGAACACCCTATTAGAAGTGTCTAATCCCAGTTAAGAGGTTTATAAAAAGGATTGTGAGGACCAGCCCTATTAGGAGGTACCCAAGTAACTGGGATTTTCAAACACAAGTTAATGTGTCACCTAGTTAGAGGATTTAATGATCAGAACTATTAGGATCTAACTGCACCCTCTTAGGAGTGACCTTGTAAGAGGATTTTCTTGCTGCAATTGTTAGGGAGATAACAAGTACAAATGATCTCAGTATAACACCTTCTGTGTCTAATAAGATCTGCTTCAGAATATTACAACATTAGAATCTAGACAATCTTGCATTGTACGATTTAGTTATGTCAGACCTTAAAATAACAAATCCAATTTTATGTCACTTTACCAATCTGAGTGATTTTCATCACGACTAGTTAAGTCTCCACCAACTAATCCTCTATGTCAAACATATCTTGTTCACCTAATCGATTCAACACATGCAGTCATGAGAATATCTTCATATTATAGTTTTGAATGCTTCTGCAAAAGCATATCATCTCAATCTTCATGATTTTCATGTACTAGTTGGCAAAATGTAACACTGTCTGTCATTTACCGGTTGAAGTCTGATGAGGAGGGAATAGACTGGAAGGAGGGGACCTTGAACCAACCAATCTATAAGGCATACAAACTCAATAGGTAATCCCTATTTCCAAAGATCCTTACACAACACCTAGTTAGGGAATGGTTCAATGACTCCAAACAAAACATTGCAAAACCCAAAGGCTCTAGTATGTCCACTTACAGACAACTAATATTTCCCAAGTCCTTGTGTGACTACCCACACCCTTGCATACATGAGTGGGCTACTACTAAGCTTTAGGGTTTGAAAGGCCCACTTGACTAATTCAACACAATAATCCTTGGAGGGGTGTTCTCACAACACCTTAACACAAATGAAACAGGATTTCATGAGTTAGACCCACCAAAAACTTCAATTTTGTCTCACTTGCCCACAACTAGAACCGGTTGCAATTAGGCCTCCATTTGAAGGAATCAGGTGATAACTTTTGACACCCTAAGGATCTAAGAAAACAAATTATATTTTTAGACACCCTTTTGGGAGTTCTCAATAATATCTCAGTTTTTGGTATCAAACCAACTTGTAGATATTCCAACCAGTACTGCACTAACAGACCTAATAGGCCTATTAGACCTATTTGACTGAACACCTTCCACAAACTGGTTTGGTTCTCCTAATGGGTGATGATCACTGACCATGAAATATTATGTAACCCTCCAAAGTACTCTTCTACCACATTCAAACCCTTTTCCAGTGCTCTACCACTCAATTCTCATGCACTGTACTCATTAAATCAGTCTATCACATAGAGATGCCAGACCTAGGGTTATTTCTCCATCCTCTTCACTTTGTTGTATCCTCTTAATGTATTTTGGAACATACATATGATAAATTTGATGAATAATGATGAACAGTAAATTACCAACAGGTACTGAGAGGGAGGGGTGAACTAGTACAGACAGAAACTTCCTCTAACAACTTAAACTGCAGAGACAACACTAACTGGTAAATAGCCTCACCAACCTAAACCAAGGCAATACCAGTAAAACACAGTGACTATGAAAGTTATAAACCAGTAACACTTAGATCTTCTCAAAACCTAACATCTCATCTCAACTTCACCCACATTCTTAAGCAAGTAATACATCAGAAATAAAATGACCATTGGATCAACTTGCATTACCGCTTAACAAAAAACACTAAAACATCACATGAAAAAGCATCACACATAACACACTGATTTTTAATGTGGAAACCCAACTGGGAAAAACCATTGTGGGGATGAATACCCACAAGTTGTTCTTGAACTCTTTTGAAGTTCACTCTGTTAGGAGCCTAGTCTGGTTAAAGACTTTACAACAGGTTCTGCTAGGAATTGATCCTACTAGGGATCACCTGGTTAAGGGATGGCCAAATACCCGGTTAGAGGTTAAAACCCTGTTAAAGGTTACCTTGTCAGAGGATTTGAAGAACTCAATGATTTTGAATCACCCTGTTAAAGGATTTACAAAAATCCTGTTAAAGCTACCCAGTAAAGGGATTTTCCATTTGCTGAAATGGTTGGAAGTCAATAGGTAATACACTGATTTGGTAACAACACTTAATGCCGAGGCAGATCCACTTCAGTTCTTTTACATCTGCAATCACACTCTGCAAATCTCTACTCAATTCTTTGGTCTGGCAAGAATCACCTCACATACATTCATTTGCCAACAAATTCAAATGAAAACCATCATTGACCTTATAGACAACAATTAGGTTGGTGGCCAAAACCTCAAACCCTATGCATCTAGGCTAACAATACACTCGGTCCAATCCTAGTCATTTAATCACATTACATAGGGTAAAACAATCTTGAACAAATCTCAAGACGTTCTTCATCATCCGTTCTTCATCACTTTTGGAAGCTGATAACCCATCATGCACTCACCACCATTTACTAAGATTTAGCACATTCACGAAGTAGATATAATCAATCTTCTCATGCAAGATCCTCAAGGAAATCCTTCATGCACACAAGGCTCACGTGGCAAGGCGGTCTGATCTTCATTTTAATGCTAACTCATCACAGGATGTTGTCAGTCAAATCACATAGACTTGGAATGTATCAATCGGAAACCTTGAAGCTGAAATTACAAACCAATAGTCATATCAAATGAAACCTTGATACAAACTTTGCATATACTAGTTCACACTTCATCATACCAATTCACTTTTTGTGTATACCGGTTGACACCATCATACCGGTTCACTTGCCAGTTTACTTCAATATACCAGTTTACACTTTTAGCATATTGACACCAATGAAAACATACATTATCATCATGTCATCAAAATCAGCACATATGCCAACAACAATGGCCTATCATCTCCTACAATGACAAAGTGTTCAGTTAAGGATTGATATGCCAAAACCCATTATTGTAGTCAAACCCCAGGGGTTTTAGGGTTGAGGCTACCCGGTAGAGATTTCCTTGTATAATGGAGAGGTGATCAGTTCAAGACTTTACACTGAAAGAAAAAAAAAGGTAAACCAATCTAGTTATATGAACTATTCCATGAGCATTCTTTCTAAACCACCTTTAGTATGCAATCAACTAAAATTAAACATGTTTTCCGAGTTTCCAACAGTTCTTGATACTTCAATTTCTTTCCAAATCAAACAAACAACATACATTCTTCAATGTTTGGGGCCTTTAAAGGTATATCCCAAACTAAGACAACATCCTCCAAGTGTTTTTCAAATTGACTGATCGTTGGAGAATCACAAATTACAAAAAGTGCAAAATTATCATGACAACAAATTGACAATATGACAACTTTTGCATAATTCAACCAACTTAGACTCTAGACTACCATAGTCCCCCAAAATGATTTCATTTGATTCTAAAACATCAAAAATGACTCAAATATACTTGTCATCACTTGATCCCTCAATTTAGACCATTGTGACCCTTATTGACTCAATTTGCTCTATTAGACCCTAGGTGACAATTTGACCCAAACATGGAAAAACTTGTCACACTGATAGGACATTTAATTACAAAAAAGGACCCATAGGGTCTTATTACATTCCTTCTAGGAAAATAGAAAATCATCTTATTCTTGGTTCATGCCTTCATAGATAGGTGCTCCTTCACTATAATCCTCGAGTGAAATTTGTCTCAAGTCCTCTTAGAGACCAACTGCTACAAATCACCACCATGCTTTTTGATATCTTCCTCCAAAATCTAGGTAGCTTCTGAGTCAGGATGGCCTTGCCATTTAACTATGTGCTCAAAATAGGTCTTGTGCCTTGTTTTCTTGGCTTCCCTACTATCCAAAATGCACTCCATCTTAGGAAGCTCCTTAGATGGTAAGTGTTGTATTCATTCTACACTTTTCTGAATAGATTCACCTGCACATTCTCCTATAGTAGGACTCTTATACAATGTAAGATCAGATACATTAAATATCAGTGAAATAGAAATATCTTCAGGGAGTTCAATTTTGTAAGTAATAGGACCATATTTAGACAAAATTTTACAAGGTACCCTCTTTCTGGTTTGTTCCCTCATCATCAAAGTCCTAATTACTAGTTCTGATAAAAATTGTCTCTGCTTTACCGATTAAGTCTAGCCGATTGAACTATAGGTCTTAGATGACTCAAAGAAACATAGTTGTTATCAATGACAACATACAAAATAGTAATCATGCATAAATAGATTCTCTATGCACAACAAACATATACTGATTGCATCAAGCAAACACACATTATCAATTTAGTTCAAATGATCAAATGCCAAAAGTTCATCCAAGGTAAGGAGAATGTGGTAGAAGATGCACTGAGTTGCAAAAGACATGAGATATCAACAGTAACTTTGGAGGTGGATTTTAGGAGTCACATTCTTAGTGCACTACTAGAAGATACATGGTACCAGGAGGTTATCTCAAAGATAGCATCAAGTAGAGCCTTGGAAGGAAAATATATAGGTTACTCAGTGGAAACAAATGGCATTCTTAGACACATGAGACACTTATGTTCCGCCATCCGATGGACTTAAAAAATTGATCATGACAGAGGCCCATTATGTACCTTACTTGAAACATCTCAGTGTCAAGAAGATGCACACATACTTGAGATGGCTTTTCTTTTGGACAGGAATGAGGAGAGATAGTAGATTTTCTTTCATGTTGTCTTGAGTGTCAGTAGGTTAAGGCAGAGCACCAACATCCAACATGATTTTTGTAGTCACATGCAGTCCTAATGTGGAAATGGGAACTCATTTACATAGACTTTATAGTTGTATTTCCTATATCTTCTCATCAGCATGATGCCATTATGGTCACCATTGATTGGCTGACCAAGGTTGCACACTTTTCACCAGTTAGATCCTCATACACAACAACCATGGTGGCACATATTTTTCTCAAAGACATTGTTAGGTTGCATGGTATTCCACATAAGATCATATTGGATCTTGTACTCACTTATACATTTTGGACAACATTACAACATGATATGAGGACTCGGCTAAACTATAGTACAACATATCACCCAAAGATGGATGGTTAGACAATGCAGGTGAATCAGGTTTTGGAGGATATGTTGAGGATCTATGTTATGGATCAGCAGTCCAGATGGGAGTATTACCAATACTTAGTGGAGTTTTCTTATAATAATGGAAACCATAGCTCCATTTCTATGTCTCCCTACTAGGCTTTATATGGGAGGCTATGTCACACTCCACCTAGTTGGGACAGGTTACAACATAGGGTACATATCAATTTCGAGATGCTATAGGATATGTAGGAGCCGGTTACCCATATAAGAGAGCATTTGATAGCTGCACAGGACAAACAAAATAAATATGCAAATGATCACATGGTAGATAGACAGTTCTCAATTGGTGACAGGGTATTCTTGCTAGTTCACCCATGAAAGAGTGATCCATTATGGAAAAGGCTCTAAGTTGGCACCTCAATTTGTAGGACCATTTGAGATCTTGGAGAGGATTGGTCCTATAGCTTATCACCTTGCATTGTTACCTAGCTTGTCCTACATCCATGATGTATTTTATGTATCCATTTTGAGACTATAGCATACTGACACATCACATGTTCTTGATTGGAATGCCTTGCAGGTCGAGGATGGGAAGCTTTCTTTGGAGCCCGTGAACATTCTTCAGTATAGAGAGATGTCCCTCAGAGGTTGGGGAATAGAGAAGGTAAGGGTCTAGTGGGACCCGAATGATGATACATCAACTACTTGGGAGGATGCAAAACAAATGAGGGAGCTATATTCCTACTTGTTCTTGAGCTTCTAGGAGTAAGCTTATATAAGGGGGGAAGGATGTAATGCCCACACTTCAACACACTCTTATTCTAGTTTGCTAGACTCAATAAGACATTTATTTTGTGCGATGGATTTGATGGACATGTTTTGATACACATGATGCATGGATGTTATTTTGTCTTTTATATGTGTGCCCCATTGATGATTTTTGATAGATATTATATGCTTTCATGACTTTGTTATTACTGATTATGCCTATGTCTAGTTATGACTTTAGGTGATGTTAAAATGATGGTTGCATTGGTATATATATTAATGTCATGATTGATGTATAGATGGATTGTGTTAGCATTTTAATTATCATGTACATGGATAGATTTCATTGATTTTTCTTTATTATGAAATGGATATACTAACCCTAGTTTAATTTATTTATGATGCAATGTTTCATGATTTAAATGTTCACTGTATGGATACTATTTGACTATCTTCGTGGGGGATCAACGTTACATCACTCATTGCGAGTGGGATGTGCTTGCAATATCCCTCCACCTGCCTATCTTGGATGTATTTATATATATATGTATATGCACACATATCTTCATTGTGGTTGCAGGGTTGCAAGTACTAAGACATTCATTCCTATAGGAAACTGGGTGCAAGCTCCCCTATCTTTACAAGTGTGAGCATGTCTTTTCCTAATGGCAAATATGTGGCTCGAAGATGTTGTTGGTTCCCTACCCACACTCTAGGTCTAGGTTGTTGTGACTCCTTGTCACCAATCTTGGATAATTTCGCCATGACAAGTCGATCATCATGATTTGGGAGTACATGGCATGGTGAGTTTTATTATTTAGCTTATTTAATTTTTTTAAATTGCAATTTATTGACTATGGTAAAAGATTAATTATTTAATCTATTTAAGCGTGATTTTTATTTAGTGATGGATTGATTATTTAATTTATTTAAATATTGGCAATAAATGAGTTATTGTAATTTAGTGATTATTTAATAATAAATTATGATTTTTTATTAGTGGCAATGTTTTTTTAATTTATTACGAGTTAACTATTTTTGTATATTTAATTATTTTTGCAATTGAATTTAAACTAATCTTTAATTAAGATTTTATTTAATATTAAATGGTTTTAGTTGATTTGATTTATTGCTTTTATTTAATTATCTATTTGTTATTTTAACTACATTATTTATTCATTGTTGAAATTTAATTTGATTTAATTATTATAGTATGATTAATTAGACAATTTTATTAAATAGTGATATTTTGAGAAATTAGAAATAATAAGGGTAAGTATTAAATAATTACCCTACTCATTATATTATTATGTTTTGATTATTTTGATAATGAATATATGTGTGTGTGTGTTTATTATATTTCATAACTTGTAAAGGGAAAAATATTTTAAAATGAAATATTACTATTGGCTGATTTGAAGGCTAGGGTTTTTCATTTTCTCTTTGGCTTTTATATGATTGTCATGAATTTGATTTTGGCGGTTCTTTCTTCTGCACCCATTCTTCTGTTGGCATTCAAAAATTTAGGGGATCTTGGCTCTGGGAATAGTGGTTTGGGTTTGGATCTAGAAGTGGTTTGTGTTGTAGTTGGAAGCAATGGCCAAAACTCTAATTAGAGGTCTCTTCCATAACACCAGAGAGAGGTTGGCCTCAAGTTTTTCCTTGTATTATTTTCTTATTTAAATATTGTTTTGTATTATTGAGTTTGGCATTTACTGAAGGAAAGGGTAGTGAGGATTTATCGTGTTTAATCCATTGTCTATATGATCTTTTTTTTTTAAAACTATTGTAGAATGAAGTGCATTCTATTAATAATTTACCTCAGATTGCTTGGATTGTCAAATAATCATGATTGATATTTTCTCTAAGTGTTGGATAGTATATCTTTTTGTTGTTTGTTATTATTCCCGCATTGCAGGTTATATGTATTCTGCATTATTTATGTTGTAGAGTTACAAATTGTATTATGTCGCCCTTTTTCTAAAATTTGTTGTAGTAATTAAATTATATTATGTTTTTTATTATTACCCACATTATGGGTTGAGTGCTATGGCACCACCTACTATATGGGGGATGTCGTTTCATCCATGTCTTTGTGCTACAATTGCCCAATTCAATGATAGGGCAACAAAATGGTATTCAGGAGAAAGTGAATTTTTCTTAGATTATTGTTGTAATTTGAATTTTTCCCACTTTTCAAATCGCCTGAGTATGTCATTATATATACATATAAATATGTGTAAACAGTGATAGTTATTAGATTGTTCAAATTGGTTATTTTTGTTGTGTATATTTATATTTGTTGTATGTGTTAACATATCATTTAGCTAAAGAGTATATAAGTCTTATTGTGGAAATCATTTGTATTTTGGGGAGAGCCCATGAGTTGTAGTGTGGGATAAGAATGTCATGTCTGCTACCACAACTTGTTTCATTACTCTTCAATATAGTTGACCAGTGTAATGTGTCTTGGCACATTTGGTTTCTACAGGCCACTTGGTTGTAATGTATTTTAAATGAGGTTTAATTCAATTTGATGTCATGGTTGTTGTGAGTTCTCTTTTTGGTAATTTTGACATCCCCTCGTGATGATTTTGCAATGAGGATGACTTTCTTAAGTTGCTGAAATTTATAACAACAATTTTGAAGACCTTGTTTGGCTAGCTTTTATTTGATTGCAACAGTGTTACAATTCAAGTTATGATTCCTTTAGTCAAGAGGCTCATCTCTTTCTTATATGTTGTTTTTGTGTCATTTGAATAGGTGTCTATGAATGGTCTAGCCTAGTTGAACTTTTGTTTCAAATTTACATATTGTTTCGGAGCCTCTTGTATTGTTGCTTATGGGTCCATGTACAGGGAGTGGGCTCTTTTACGATACCCAGGTGTCACAAGAGATGGACTATCACGAGGTTCCTTGTAAGGATGCATGAAGTCCAGACCTCATGGGTGTAAGGGAGTTTACCTTGTTTTAATTAAGTCATAATTAATCAATGAAAGGGAATGGGTAGATAATTAATTAAAATGATAATGAATGATAGTGCCTCATGTCTCAATCCTAGGGAGGATATTTTAGGTTAAACATGAGAAGACCGTGGAGATAGTAAGTCAATCTCCCTTGGTCTCTCATAGGTTGTTATGGCTCCACATTCCCATAAGCTAGATCCTTGTTTTAGTATGACATGTGATAACACTCTCTTGTACATGTGATTCCTTTGTGTTTTACTCTGACATCTATTTCTTGTTGTTTTGTTAGCCTCTAGGAGTTATCTTGTTTGTTGTTTACATTGGTGTTAGGTCCTTCTATATGGAGGTATTTTTTTGGTGATAGTCCCTTTGGTAGAAGCATCAACCTAGGTTTAGTGTGTTTTTTGGGACCTAGCAACATATCCTATCTCAGGGGATGGTTCCTTGTAGGTTCCACATAGGTCAGGTTGTTGGAGTGTTTTTGTGATTGGGGTCTTTCCCTTATTATTGATATGCTTTGCGTGTGTGGTCTTGGATCTTTTTCATGATGGCTATGAATTATTTGGAGCAGATTTATGTACTAAAGTTTCATGTCATTTGAGTTGTAATAATTTGCAATAGTGCATGAACCATTTGAAAGAATGAGTAAGCCTTGTGTGCATATGAATATGTAATAGTATCATGTAGTGTATCCTTGATACGCATTAGGCTTAGGCATTTAATAGAGATAATCCTTTGGTTTGTTATGTAAAGGTTCATATTTTTTATTAGTTTCAAAATTGTCATTGCACCTTTTAGGTAGCATTGTAATCATGTGAAAGAGTATAAATTTTTGGATGTTTCATTATTAGGACAGTATATTAAAGCATATGTAAAGACCCAACACTTGTGTTTTAAATTGACATATGTTGTAATGTATTCAACTAGCTGTATTGTATGTATTCATTATAGGAATATACATGGGTAGTAAGTTAAATGTTTATGTGATATTTGTTAGGATAATCAGTGAACAACTGAGAGGGGAGGGGGGGGGCGTGAATCAATTGTTAAGAGATTATAACTTTTAATCTACAATACAAGCTTAAATAAATCAAGTATCGGTAGATCACTTATAGATGCCGGTAGGAACAGATATCGGTAAACAATACAACTTAATAATTAGTGAGATAATCAATGCAAATCAACCATACCACATAACACCATGATTTGTATGCGGAAAATTCAGAAAGGGAAAAAACATGGTGGGAAGCCTACCCATAGTCAGATGATACTTCTGCCAAAAGTATGTGTTATAATGAGGGGCTTACACTTGCAGGAAGGCACACTGCCTAGAGCGTACTGCTCATTACAAAAGAGTCTCACTGACTATAGAGAGGATACAACCATCTCAAGATAAATGGATTGTTAGGATTCCCATAGATACTAAGAGGGGGGGGGGGTTGAATCAGTATCTAACCAGTTAATAGATTTTTTGAACTTATTAAATAAATTGCATTCCAAAACAGTGTACCGATAAACAAGAATTAATGCAATAAATATGAATAATAAATACAACATAGAAAGCACACCATAACACAAGAATTTTGGTGAGGAAACCCCATGTGGGAAAAACCTCGGTGGGATTTGTGATCCACAATATTCACTCATTGGCCAATGAATGGATATTACTTACAATAGGTGGTGCTTGCACATGTAGGAAGGCCAACTGCCTAGAGCTCACTACTCAATTACAAAAGGAAGTCTCACTGAGTAGATTATGGAAATCCAATCTGATGTACTGCTACAAAAAGCATCTTCTATGCTAGGTTCACTACCGGTTTAAGCTCATACAACAACCATAAACCTTACTCCAAAATTTGCCTTAATATTGACTCATCATATTCATCTATCATCTATGTATATCCTGAAATGATCTACAAGATCTCATACTTATATATGAGTCTTATTACAATATGCCATGTCGGCTTACAAAAAGATATTACAATTAAATAGAATATACAATAATCAAAATCCTATTGGCTAGGGTGTTGGTAATCATCTTTGTCATTGTCGGTGAACTAACTACCGGTGTAAAGTCTGTTGGTGCCAGTGCCTGTGAGTGCTATAGGATTGCAAGGTTGCCATCAATGGAAATACCTTCAATCACCTACAATTCTCATTTGAGTGTGCAATGCCAACAATCTCCCCCTTTAGCATTGATGGCAACACCCATGAGAAAAATCCAAAATTGTATCCAAAAATTGAAGTCCAAAACTCTTACCAAAACTATGTGCTTCCCCTTAGTAGATGATCTCTTCTATCAATTATTTTTCTCTTCTCTAATACCCCCCCTTTGACATTATTGAAAAAGGTTGTCGAAATGTCAACTGATTGTAGCTATTAGCTAGAACCTTGTAACCGGTTGGTTACAATATTAAAAAGGTCTGCCAATGCAAATTTTAGGCTATCAGTGACTGTCCTTCAATGCTGCTCCAGTCCTTTGAATTGTACTAGTGAGGGTGTGCATTTTCTCTTCTTGTGTCTTTAGTCCTAGAACAAGTGCCTCCGAGATCTCTTTTCTCAAAAAGATGAGGTTATCAAGTTTAGGACCAACTCTGCATTTAAGCTCTTTTGCCTTGTATTTTATTTTTTGCTTCTCTTTTTTGAATTTCTCAATTTTCTCCTCAAAACCTGCTATCTCCTATTCTGTAAGTGATATTGGTTCTGATGAACCAATGAGATTGTCATCTATATCATTTATTCTTTTTGTACTTTGTTGATCTCCTTGTCAATATCCACTGTCAAAATATTAGTTTTACATATGTCTTTGTACAACTCCTTAAACTCCATTATTGTTTTGCTTAGTGCCAGTAGGAGGGTATCAATGTGTCCCATGCACTTGTTTATTGTCTCATGAAAGAATTTCTCTTTTTCCTTATTCATTTTCTCTTTAAATGTCTCCTCATTAATCTGATCAATTGTCAAAATGTTATCGGTGATATACTTAGACAATGTGTCTAATTGACTTAAAGAATCTTTATTTTCCACATTGCACTTGAGTGCAATCAATTTTATAATAGGAATTGTATCATCAATAGCTTTATATGCTAGTGCATTCAATCTGTGATTTTCTTAATGGAATCCAGTAATACCTCTGTCATATTCATTGGTCTGAATTCTATCATGGAAGAACTAGATGATTGTCCAACTACCTTAACAATCTGCATTCCACTGGTTTGAGTAACCTCTTTGCTTGTATTAACCTCTGGTAGGTCAGTTTGTGTCTGCATTTCAACTAGAAAAGGCTTAGGTTTCTCAATAGTTGTCGTTGGCACTGTCTCTACATGAACCTGTACCTCAACCTTTTTCTCTTCTTGTTTCTCAATAGGTTTCTTAGTTTGTTTCTTTGTGCTCTCTACTGCCGGTTTCTCTGATGAAGTCTTAGTATTCACTATCAGTTTCTCAGTATGCATCTCTGTACTATCCACTGCCAGTATTTCAACTGGTTTCACTGTGTTGTCAATAGATGGTTGCTCTAACTCTGTGGGTTTTTCAATGTTAGCATCAATGTTATCAATTACCATTCTAGTAGCCAGGGGATCAATTGATTGTTCATTTTGTGTCTAAATCCCAATCTCCATGTTTTCAACTCCATGATCTTCATGTGTTTCAATTGCAATGTTGTCAGCCGGTGGCTTAGTAGCCACACCTTTCTTCTCACCAGTGGTTTCCTTATCAACCACAATATTGACCTCCTAAATATCAATATTCATTGAGTATAAAACTTCAGAATCAGGATTTGTATCCTCATGCAGAGTCTCTATCTCAACATTTTCAATAGCCGTTGGTGTATCCACAGTTTTTACTGGTGGAGTATCAGAAGGAGGTGGGGGCAAATTGTCTGTCACTTTTATGCTTGGTGGTCCACCTACCTTGCCTTTTCCTTTGTCCTTATCTTTTTGGTAAAATTTGAAAGTTTTGGGTCTTTTGAGTTCTTCTTGTTTTTCTTTCTCCACAAAGAAGATATCCCATTTATCTACAGTCTCTTTAGAGATTTCATTCACTCTGCCAGCCATTAGACCTACATGTCGGTGACCACTAGAAAATACTGTCTTGTTTGCTTCACTTATCAATTCATCAATTTCTTCTACTGATTTCATAGGATGTACAACAAGCAATTTTTCAATCTTTATTTTCTTATCCAATTCCATAATAGCTAGCCTCTTTGCATCAAGCAGCCTGTATAAGTTACTGGGTAAATCATCTACAACTTCTATCAAAAATTTCTTATAGATGTCTAGGTGTAGAATGATACTATTTTCTATGCTTTCCTTTTCTTCATTTGTAAAAGTATCATATAATTTACTGACACTAGACAAGTTTCCTTCATCTATTATTTCATTCAGAAGATTGTCTAGAGGACGGATAACTTGTTTTTCCTTCTTCTTCCTTGGTGTCATCTTTTTAGATGGAAGCCTTACTGCCTGTTGTTTCTTTCTTGCTTTCTTTGGTGAAGGAGAGGGTGCGATAAAGGTTTTCTCTTTCTTTCTATTCTCTTAAACTTAGCTGGGATTTCACTGTCAGATGAAGTTCCAACCAGTGAGAGTTGAGCTTCCAGTTGTATCCCTTCCAAGTCACTTTCCTTAATACTAGTGATATTCAATATATTTTTCTTGATCTCTTTTACCTGTTTAGTTGCTTTCCTGATATATTGTTCTCTTTTCTTCCTTTGTTTAAGTGTTTGTACTTTTCTCTCAATGGTTTTAGCATTACCAAATATTTTCTCTTCAGGTTCTCTAGGGGCTTCAAGTAGGGCTTTGGCATATGTCTCAATTATGTTTACATCAGCCTCATAAACCATTTTTGTTACCCAAACAGTTCTAGGAACCATGCTTCTATCCAAATTTCATCTTTCTTAATTACAAAACATGTTTCTTTCTGATATTTGTCAACTATGTTCTGAGCTAGCCTCTCCCTTGTTTTCATTCTAGTTTTAAATGCTTAGAAATATTCAATTATATTGTTTTCCCTATCTATTCCCATGCCAGTAAAGATATCCAATAGTTGTTTACCTATCGGTATGTCAAAACCAAATTCTTTCCTGCCTATACTGGGAACTTCCTTTGTAATATATAGCATTAGGCACACAAGTAGATTACCAAATCAGAAATTACCTTTCTTATCACCTTTAATTTTCTTCAAGTTATCAATCAATTCATCCTTCAACCATTCACATATATCTATCTTAGTATTACCGTTTACCATATCATAAGCACTCTTGATACATAAACTAGAAACAAAGTTCAATCTGTTAGCATGTGTAGATTTGTATCCTAGTATCATGCTAATGAATCTAACATTTAAGTCCTTCACATCATTGAATCTCAAGGATCTCCTATCATAGGTTGCACAGGTTAGGGTCATCACAGGATTGTTTGGAACTTTCTTTGTTTTTTCAGGCTTGCTCCCGGTGGAAGGTAAGCCAGTCACTGCCCTAATTTCTTCTCTTGTGATCTTGTGGATAGAGTCAAGCCAGAAGAATTCTCCATGCACTCTACTTAGTACAATCCTTACAACTTCCTTAGGAAAATCCGTAATATCAAGTATTTCCACATTGTGTTCCTGTTTCTATAATTTTATACATGTTCATGATTTCTTCAACACCTAGTCCCTCAATATGACAATGTATGTATATCCTAGGGTCTTCTGCATATGCAACTCCTTTAGGTGTTTTAGAGGATGCATCTAGGGTATCATCCTTCTTTGCTACTTTAGGTATGATCTTGAATACGGGCCTAGGGCGTTTAACCACTTCAATAACAGTAGGGTTTGCAATGAATTCAGGAGTAGATGAGGAAGCCATTGATAAATACCTTAATCTACCTTTAGGGTTGAATGCTTGAATGATTTTTCTTCACTTCTCACTGTGGGTACCTTCGCTTGGGTTTTTCACGCTCTTAGGAAATTTGAATGTTCGATGAGTGAAAAAGAGAGAAAAACACTTGCTTTATAATGTCTTTTCCTTCAACTACCACATTAAATGCCCGTAGGTTAAGTGAAAATTGAACTCATCTATCGATAAAGAAGCAATTCATCTTCTTACCATCAACTGAGGGTAAACTAGCATGATTTTCAATTAGTTGTCATACCCCAAAGGGTTTTAGTTTAGTTAGATGAGGAATCTTCTGCCAGTGGAGTGATACTCTATTCTACCGATGAAGGAATAGTCTCATCAACATTCCGATCTTTCTTTTTAATCTATTAATTTGAAAAATCTTGCTTTACTTCTTCAACCTTCTCTTTACCTTTCAAATTGGGTCCTTTGTTATTTGCAGGTGATGTCTTACTTCTACAAAAAATTTCAATATGTCCAATCTTGTTACAAGCATAACAAGTCACATTGTTTTTCTGAATAGCCTTTTCATATCCTATGCGAGTATGTGTTCTGCATTGATTAGATAAGTGTGCAAATCTTCCACAAACATAACATCTTACATTCATTCTGCAATTTTCTGAATTATGACCAATTTTGTTGCATTTGCAACATTGACCGATGGGTGCATTAGTGTTCTGATAGTTTCTAGATCTACAACGATTTTCTCTATGACCATACTTGTTATAGTTAAAGCATTTCCCATTAAATTTGTAGGCATTAGGTTGTCTTACCAATTTACTATGATCATGATTGCTTGTAGTACCAGAGCTTTCACCAATTTTAAAGCCAAGTCCATTAGTATCTCCATTAGGTCTGTGATTTTTCAGCATGTTATCAAATTCCTCTAAAATTTTCTTGAATTTCTCTTTGTGTTGATTTTCAGTAGCCAACTCATTTTACAAGATTCCCTTTTGTCTCATAAGTTTAGTTTTATCATTTTGTGTGTGCATCAAATCTGTCTTCAACATACCATTTTTATGACTAAGTCTTGTATTTTCATTTCCAGCATCATTGAGTCTTCTAATCAAGTCATCTTAATTCTTCTTTCTATCTTCAATGTCTTTACAAAACCTCATAGTCATATCTTGCATCTCATTCCTCATAGCACTATTTTCTTGTCTCAACTTGCTCACAAGGTCATTAAGAGTTTCCTTTTCATCATCATCACTCTGCACCTTCTCATGAAGTTCTCTTCTTTTGTTCCTAGCAATAGTGAGATTCTCTTGAAGTCCTTGAATGAATTCTTGTGCAGTCTTCAGATCATCTTCAAGTTTCATATTCTTCCACTTTTGTACATCATAATCTGAAAGAGATATTTCCAACTGCTTTTGTAAATTTTTCCATTTGTACCGGTGTCAGAATCTCCCTCCAGCTATTAGTCTTTTGAAAATAGAGGACCAAGCTCTGATACCAATTGTTAGGATTCCCAAAGATACTGAGAGGGAGGGGTGAATCGGTATCTAACCGGTTAACAAATTTTCTAAACTTATTAAATAAATTGCATTCCAAAACAGTGTACCGATAAATAAGAATTAATGCAGTAAATATGAACAATAAACACAACATAGAAAGCACACCATAACACAAGAATTTTGGCAAGGAAACCCCGTGCGGGAAAAATCTCGGTGGGATTTGTGAACCACAATATTCACTCACTGACCAATGAATGGATATTACTTACAATAGGTGGTGCCTGCACATGTAGGAAGGCCAACTGCCTAGAGCTCACTGCTCAATTACAAAAGGAAGTCTTACTAACTTACAAAGTGGATTATGGAAATCAAATCTGGTGTATCGCTACAAAAAGCATTTTCTATGCCAGGTTTAGTACTGGTTTAAGATCATACAACAACCATAAACTTTACTCTAAAATCTACCTTAATATTCGCTCATCATATTCATCTATCATCTATGTATGTCTTGAAATGATCTACAAGATCTCATACATACATATGAGTCTTATTACAATATGCCATGTTATCTTACAAAAAGATATTACAATTAAACACAATATACAATAATCAAAATCCTGTTGGCTAGGGTATCGGTAATCATCTTTGTCGCTACTGATGCCGGTGCCATAGGATTGCAAGGTTGCCATCAATGAAAATATCTTCAATCACTTAAAATTCTCATTGGAGTGTGCAATAACAACATGGATAACAATCCAATAGAGTGAACTACCAAAAATAACATCTACCATGCCTGATTACAGTCCAAGTTAAGCTCAGTGCGGGAGGACTAAATCCTCTTTTGAATGCAATTCAATCACCAATGATCGATCAAATCCTCTACCTAAATGATATTACAATATTTATACATTACATTCCTTGACCATGACCTTTCGAATAACAATGATCCTCTATGAAGAGTTTATACCTCTTATTTATACAAACCCTAAGGCCTAAACCTATTAGGTAGACCACCTAAAAGATATTACAATAAGATAATTACATAATTCCTTATTACAATGATATTCCATGTCGGCTCTAGGCCAAAATGATAATAAAAAATCCATAGGTCCTCTCAAAACATCTCAGTAACATGTAGAGTACATGTTAGCATGATACCGATCCATAACCTAGATAGATACCGGGCCTATTCTGGGTCCACCACGCCAAAGAAATGTCTTCAAGCAGTTGAATCATGATCAAAGAACATCTTCAACATCCTAAAATCCATGAAGAAGCTGCACCAACACTAATTATGCATCCTGTCATGATTCCTCAATGAAAGCTCTGCCAATAAAGCCTTAAACTAGTGCCGATAAGGGTTTAACAGAGTGTATGATAGCATCCAATTACCAAGACAATACCCACTAACCAAAAAATTCTCATGGAGAATATAACACATGAAATCAAATATGCTTCACTGATCCAAACATGCCGGAAGTGTCCAACAGATAGTTTCTTCTACTGGTAAGACTAGATCTTCTACCGGTAACCAACCATAATAGCTAGTGTTGACATCAATGCAACACATAATCAATTCATCAATTATGCCAACAATCTCCCCCTTTGGCATTGATGGCAACACTAGATGTGAAAAACATCTAAGTACCAACAAACAATCAATAGCTATCCCCCTATGAATGATATCTCTGTAAGGTTCTGAATGATTTTTCACATTACTATCACCCCCCCTTTGACATCAATGCTAGAAATCTGACAAAAATATCAAAGCAATGATATAAACCTTTGAATCTCAAATCTGTCTACTCCCCCTAGGTAGTAGCACCACTCATCAATGCCAAAATGAATAATGTCTTTGATAATGCATGTCGAACTAATGATAAAATTCATTAATCAAGTCTTCCTCAGAGGGGCAGAAACCCCTAACTTATCTCTCAAATACTCAAATGATTCCTTAGACAATGGTTTGGTGAATATGTTTGCAATGTATTCTTTAGTGAATATGTTTGAAATACCAGATTCTTAGACATTTCAATACCTGTAGAGTTATCACAATAGATAACTACCAGTTCACTACAATTTACCCTGATATCCTTCAACATTTGCTTCATCCACAAGACTTGAGTGCAATTAGTTGCTGCTACAACATACTCAGCTTCTGTAGTAGGTAAAGAAATGTATGACTATTTTTTGCTGATCCATGAAACTAGTTTCTTTCCAAGAAAGAAATCTCCACCGGAAGTGCTCTTCCTGTCATCAGTATCTCTCCCCCAATCTGAGTCAGTATATGCACATAAAGTGAAATCATCATTTTTGGAATACCACAAACCATATTTTTTTGTTCCTTGCAAATACCAAAATATCCTCTCTACTGCACATTCATGCTTTTCTATAGGATTACTTGGATATCTTGAAACAATACTTATTGCATTCATAATGTCAAGTCTAGTTTGAGTTTGATATAACAGACCACCAATCATAGACTTATACCTTGTCAGTTTTATCGGTGTAGAAGTATCTTTGATAGATAATTTCTCACTTGTAGCCATAGGAGTACTTACCAGTTGGGAATTTTCCATACCAAACTTATTTAACAATTCCCCCAGATACTTAGTTTGATAGATAAAAATGCCTTTGTTGGTTTGAGTAATCTACAAACCTAAGAAAAATTTCATCTCACCAATCATGGACCTTTCAAATTCATTCTTCATGTTGTTAGCAAATTCCATGCACAATTTATCTTCACCTCCAAAAGTGATATCATCAACAAATACTTCAATAATCAGAATATCATTATCAGTGATCTTATAATATAAATTACTATCAACACTGCCTTTAGTAAAACCAAGCTTCAAAAGATATTTATCCAACCTTGCATACCAAGCTCTAGGAGCCTGTTTTGAACCATATAAATCTTTCTTCAATTTGCAAACCATATCTTTATCATCTGTCAGTGAAAATCCATCAGGTTGTTCAATCTAAACTTCTTCCTCAAGTTCACCATTTAAAAATGTACATTTAACATCCATTTGATAAACCTTGTAGTTCTTGTAAGCTGCATAGGCAAGAAATAGTCTAATAGCTTCAATTCTAGCTACAGGTGCAAATATCTCACCATAATCAATTCCTTCCATTTGAGAATAACCTTTACAAACCAATCTAGCCTTGTTCCTTATAACTTGACCATCCTCATTCAGTTTATTCTTAAAAACCCATTTAGTTCCAATAACATTTTTGCTTTTACGCCGGGGAACTAAAGACCAAGTTTCATTCTTCTCTATTTGATCTAATTTATCTTCCATAGCCTTTAACCAATGTTTATCCTTACAAGCTTCAATAATAGTTGCCCGTTCAACTTGAGAAATAAGACATACCTCTTCATTTGCCAATTTTCTTCTTATCATAACTCCCTTGTTTCTATCTCCAATAATTTGATCTTCAGAATTATTTAATCTTACATACCTTATTTTCTTTTGAACTTCACGTTCACTACTCTAATCATCAGTCACAGTTGAATTTTATGATTGTGCCGGTGTAAGTGTCTCATCTTCTTGTATCGATTGAGGCATTTCTGGTTCAACTATGATAATTTTCACTACCGGTTCCCTATCATATGATATAGAATAATTTTTGTACTTGTTCATCCACTTTCACATTAGCACTTTCCACAATTTTTTGCAATCTTTTGTTATAACATCTATAAGCTTTTCTCTGAATTAAATAATGAAGAAATATCCCTTCATCACATCTAGGATCAAAATTTCCAGTTGAATCATCTCTTTTGATATAGAATTTACTGTGAAAAAATATGAAATATTTAACAATAGGTGTATGTCCAAACCATAGTTCATAAGGGGTCTTATCTGTTTCACCTTTGTGTGAACTCTATTGAATGTGTATACTACTGTACTCACTACTTCTCTCTAGTAGATATGAGGCAATTTTGCTTCCATCATCATAGATCTTATTGCATCCAAAATGGTTTTGTTCTTTCTTTACACTACTCCATTTTGTTGAGTAGTCCTAGGTGCAGATAGTTATCTCTTGATTCCATTTGTCTCACAATAACTGTTAAATTCATGAGAAGTGAACTCACTGCCATGATCTGATCATAGACATTTGATTTTTAATCTAGTTTCTGTTTCAACCTTTGCTTTAAAGATCTTCAATTTCTCAAAAGCTCCAGACTTCTCCCTTAGAAAAGTCACCCACATCATTCTAGAATAGTCATCAATAATCAACATGAAATACCTATCACCTTGAAAGCTTCTAGTCCTTGTTGGACCACATAAGTCGGTATGAATCGAATCAAGTACATCATTAGATCTATCACGTATTCTTTTAAAATAACTTTTGACTTGCTTACCTAATTGACATTCCTTACATACCGGATTATGAGGCTTCATAATCTTAGGTATATCTCTAACTTCCTTAGTTGAGGTGATCTTAATAATACAATCAAAATTAACAAGACACAACCTCTTATGCCATAACCAACTCTCATCAATATGAGCAATCAAACATGTCTTATTACCAATGTTCAATTGAAAGATATTACTTCTTGTCTGAATACCGGTTGCAATCTCCAAACCAGTCTTGTTTATGATTTTTTATTTTCTATCTTTAAACTAAAGTTGAAAACCCTTATCAACCAATTGACTAACACTCAAAATATTATGCTTTAAACCTTCTATGTAATAGATATTATCAGTATTATGCTTTCCATCCAAAGAAATAATACCTCTACCTTTGATCGTACATGCCTTGTCATCTCCAAATGTGACTTGACCTCCATTGTATTCTTGCAGGGACAAAAATTTCCCTTTATCTCTAGTCATATGATGTGAGCATCAACTATCAATTACCCATTAATCCTTATCTTCAACTTTTGCTGCTAGGGCCTTTTCTTCATTTTTGATAATAGGTTCTAGTTCATCTTCTTTTAAAGCATAGAACACCCCATCTTTTCCATTTCCAGATCCACTAGTAGAGTCTTCTGCCTTTTCATCTCCAGAGTCATCATTTACTCCTTCCTCATCTTCTATTTAGCATTATTTACTCTTCTTGAATCTATATCTGTTCTAGTTAGGCTTAAAAGATTTATTAACTCTTTCCTAAAACCTTGCATTCCTTTCAAGACATCTAGATGCAAAATGACCAATCTTATTACATGCAAAACATTTAAAAGGTGATTTTCCTTCATACTTACTTCTAGGTGGTCCTTTAGGTATTCTTCTAGAAAATAAGGCTTCAAGTTGTTCAAGTTCTTCATCTTCTTTCCTCATGTCTTCCAATTATTTGGCATATAGGGTTTTCCAATCACTTTTGGTAGTAGATGTTGATAATGATCATGATGCATGAAAAGCGGGTTTAGATTTTATAGCACCAAAAGATCCGAATTCTTTTAGCTCAAAAGCAGACAATTTCCCATTCAGAATGTCTCTGTTAACTAAAGTGTTTTCCATTGTTCTTAACTCATTAATTGCAGTTGCCTTCACCTTGTAAGCTAGTGAAAAAGCTCTAAAGACTTTGAAACTATTTCATCTTCACTTGGAAATCCTCCACAACATTGAATTCCCATAACAATCTCATTTACTTTTTCCATAAACATAGCAATTCTTTCATTATCTTCTATTTTCAATTTTTCATATCTTACCCCGTAACCATCAAGTTTAGCAATTTTGACTATAGGATCGCCTTCATTGAAATTTTGCAATTTATCCCACATAACCTTAGTTGATGATTTATTAGTCAATTCCATGATCTTCTGATCAGTAAGTGCACATAAGAGGGCTTCTCTAGCTCTGCAATCATTTTAAATATTCTTATCTAAGTCTACAGGAGTAGGATTGCCAGATGCCAAATCATAAGGTGTGTATCCTTTCTCAGTGATCTCCCAAATATCTTTTCCAAGACATCTTTAAGATGAGTCTCCATTTGAATTTTCCATATCCCATTATTTTTTCCATCAAGCTTAGGGATTTCTCTTTTGAAAATAGTTGCTGGTGGATTAGAAGTGTTAGTTGCCATAGGATCTACCTCAAGCGGTTAAGCTTCTGCAAAAGAGGACCAAAGTTCTGATACCAATTGTCAAGATAATAGGCAAACAACTGAGAGGGGGGGAGGTGAATCGGTTGAAAACAAATTATAACTTTTAATCCACAATACAACCTTAAACAAATGATGTATCGGTAAAACACATACAAATGCCAGTAGGAATAGATACCGGTAAACAATACAACTTAACAACTAACTAGATAATCAATGCAAAGCAACCATACCACATAACACCGTGATTTATACGTGGAAAACCCGCAAAGGGAAAAACCATGGTGGGAAGCCTACCCACAGTCAGATGATACTTCTGCAGAAAGTATGTTTTATAATGAGGGGCCTGCACTTGCAGGAAGGCACACTACCTAGAGTGTACTTCTTGTTATAAAAGAGTCTCACTGACTACAGAAAGGCTACAACCATCTCGAGCTAAATGGACAACAATCCAATAGAGTGAACTACTAGAAATAACATCTACCATACCTGATTACAGTCCTAGTTAAGCTCAGTGCCAGAGGACTAAATCCTCTTTTGAATCCAATTCAATCACCAATGATCGACCAACTCCTCTACCTAAATGATATTACAATATTCACACATTACATTCCTTGACCATGAACTCTCCAATAACCACGATCCTCTACAAAGAGTTTCTACCTCTTATTTATACAAACCCTAAGGCCTAAACCTATTAGGTCGACCACCAACAAGATATTACAACAAGATCATTAAACAATTCCTTATTACAATGATATGCCATGTTGGCTTCAGACCAAAACAATAATAACAAATTCATAGATCCTTTGGAAAAATCTCGATAACGTGTAGAGTACACATTAGCATGATATCGATCCATAACCTAGATAGGTACCAAACCTATTCTGGGTCCACCATGCCAAAGCAATGTCTTCAAGAGGTTAAAGAATGATCAAAGAACATCTTCAACATCCTAAAATCCATGAAGAAGCTGCACCAACACCAATTATGCATCCTGTCATGATTCCTCAATGAAAGCTTTGCCAGTAAAGCCTTAAACTAGTGCTGGTAAGGATTTACTTGAGTGTATGATAGCATCCAATTACCAAGACAATACCAACTGACCAAAACATTCTCATGGAGCATATAACACATGAAATCAAATATACTTCAGTGATCCAAACATGCTGGAAGTGTACAATAGATAGCCTCTTCTGTCGGTAACACTAGGTCTTCTACCAATAACCAAAACTTGTCTGTCAGTAACAAACCATGACAACTAGTGTTGACATCAGTGACAAAACATCAATGCAACATATAATCAATTCATCCATTATGCCAACAATATTATCTTGACATGTAATGGAGACTGGTACATATAGATAGATCTATGTTGTAATTTAAAAAGATCTAATTGTTTACTTAATTCATACTATATTCAAAACTATGTTAGGAACCTTGTGTGGAAATGATGAATATTCATGTGCAAGAGAATGCAATATAGTTAGTTGTTAGAACATGTTCACGAGACTCTAAACCTTATATAGTGACCATTATCAAGACCCTATTAAACCGTTAACATTATAGAAATGAAACATGGTATACACAATAGTTGTATTAGCTAGTATCATAGAAACTAGATCAGCCATAAGGCTGCGATCTATAATAAAACTTTGAAGTTTGGAAATTTATAGAACACAATTGATTATGAACTCCTTAATATCATGGCTGTAAATATACAATGGATATAATAATAATTAAAGGGAATAAGTGATTATGTGTGCATTAGTATGGTAGCAACAATAAAAGCATTTAATATGTAAACAATGCCAATATTCGTAATGACATATTGGTGAGTTAGTATGCATGCATTTCATGACAGCAGTAGATAGAATGGATTATAAGAAATGAATTATGTGTATGGGAATAAATAGCATAGTTGTCATCATATTAGTACTAGGTTGTACGTCATTTAAGTGTTGCATTTTTCTTGAGGGAAGCGATAGGAGCATTGTGATAATGGTAGTAGGAGTTCTCCCTTAGAATGTTGAGGTACTAGTATCTTCTAGCATGTATGTTGTAGAATGAGGTTTGATGGATATGCATTGCATGGTGTGGTAGATCATCTAGTTAGATGCATTACAATCATGTAAGTATAAAGATATGTAATCATAAGTATGGTGCATATGGTAGAAGCTCTCATTAAAAGTCATGCACTTGTAAGAGTATGGAGTTACAAGGCATTAGATAGGATAAGGCATGTATAATTCTAGGATTGTGTGTTTGGGCTCTTAGAAGGAGCTAGTGCATATAGAGGTTTACTTCCACATTTAGTTAGGAAGTTGCTAAGCATTAAATGGATAGTATAATGCATTAGAGATTATAGAGAAGCCTATATAATATACTTTTGTATGGAGGGATTCTTATAGCTAGATCATTAAGTTCATATATGTGCATTCCCATACTAATTTTGAATCTAATGTATGGATTAAGAATCATAAAGTTAGTATGTAAGTATGTGGTGGCATCAATATACCCTAAGGAGCTTATGAGACTATGTAAACATGTTTCCATGTATGTCAAGAACATAATTAGACATTCAATTTAAGATTCAAACTAAGATGAATTAAGTGTATTAATTCATACTCACACTGCCTAGATAAGTTTAAATAGAAACTTATTAGTAAACAAAAAAAAAATACTTCATTTCTAGGTTGTTAGTGTAAGCTTCTTGGAGCTTGTTGATGGGTGCTAAAAACCATCAATATTTTAATCACCGCATCAGATATTCATATGTCACTTGATACAATTGTAGTGTAAATAAATTCTTTAGTTATAACATTAACAATACAAGATGGATCAATGAACACCCATCGAGAGGGTATGTCTTTGATTCTCATAGTGATATATAATTGACCATTGGGTTCTTTTATAGTCTCACTAGGATCAAATGTAATGCATAAGTCCTTAGGAGGTTCAATTTAATCAATAAGGTTCACCACATTATTAGAATCAAGGCCAAGATCATTAGGAGAGAAGGCAAGATGATCAGTCTCAATCACACTAGTGGAATGGGAAGGTAAAGAATTATTGAAAATTTGAAGATTTTTATTAGGAGCTATAGATCTATTTCCTTTATCATTCACACTTATATATTACTCATTAATCAAGTCTTGAATATTACTCTTTATGTAATAATACTTTTCATTGTTATGACTGGGCTTACAATGATATTGGCAAAAAGCAATGGAATCAAAGTAAGGTGAGGATGTATTTGATGGATCAAGTAGTTTAAAAGGAGGAAGCTTCAACACATTACTTTGTAACAATTGCATCATAATACTATGCAAAGATTCATTAAGAGAAGTGAATTATTTTCTAAAGTATTTGGACAAAGGAGGCACACCTGTTGTTGCAGCTGCTACTTGAGTGTTGTTGATGTCATTGAATTTGATAAATCCCTTATGTAGTTTGAACTTCGCAAAAGGTTGTTGAGCACTTTTACTTTTATTAGTCAGAGCCATTGAAGAGGATTGTTCCAATCGACTCATGGTGAGGTGATAATTGTGAATTACTACCAACAACTATGTAAAATAAGTAAACTTAGATAAGAGAAGTTTATCTCTAATGTCTTTTTGCAAATTATAAATGAAAATTCTTTGAATGTCTTGATCATGCATAGGAAAATCAATTTGTGAATACAGATGCTTATATCTACAAATAAAATCACTCAATTTTTATTTAACACCTTTCTTACAATCCTTCAAATTAGTCAAAGTGATCTTAGGATGAATATAATTGTGAAATTGTTAAATAATAACATTAGTCAATTGTTGAAAAGAAGTAATAGAAAAAGGAGGCAAAGAACAATACCATTGCAAAGACTTATCCTTAAGTGAACACTTAAGCCAAAAATATTTGGTCATGATAAAAGTCACTACATAAAGTTTGAAATGTTTTAACATGAGTCAAAGGATTACCTTTTCCATTATAAAGCTCCAATTGAGGGACTTCTGCATGTTTAGGAGGGACAACATGAAGAATGTCATTGGATAGGGCTCACTACATCAAATTTGGACACATTATACTTTGATTGATTCATGGAAGCTATTTGTTGTTGTAAGGATCACACTATTTGGGCTAGATTATTGATGGTAGCTTCAATAGATGGATTAAAATTAGACATGTTTGATTGAGAAGAAAGTGTAACATTGTTGAATGAAGAAGGAGCTTGAGAATAAGGTGGTGGAACAATACTATAGGTAGTTATAGGAGATGATTGTGCAACAAATGGAACACTCATAGGAGGACAGATGAAGAAATTATGATTAGAGGAATCTCCCCCTTGACTAACATGTGTAGGTATGACATTTTGTGTTGAGGTATCCATGACGTTGGATCTAAAAGTGAAAACACTAGCCATAAGAGTAGTTATAGGAATAGAATGATTAAATTTACTAGAAGGTTATGTATAACCAAGGACTTCAGCACAACTCTTCATAGGCATAATATTAGTATCCACAATATGGGAAATACCACACAACACATCATAACCAAGTTTATAACTTTGAACCATTGTTTTTAATCCTTCAATCAATGGTAGAGCTTCATTGTTTTAGTATTATTGAATCATCCATTGTGAAAGGTTTTCAAATTGATTGTCAATCTTCACCATTTGGTCAATGAAAACCCTAGTTAATGATTCATCCACTTCATGAGTATTAAGATAAGAATGATGATAAACAGAGTCATTTGTAGGATTGGAAGAAACACCAACATCCTCATGGCACAAGTTATCCAAATTACTCTCCATATCACTGGTAATTAAACCTTGGAAGCCTTAATTTCACAACTTCTTCTCATGGGGATATTATAGGTTGGACTAATAGTAGTAAAACTCATGCTCAAAGGAGAGAAATTTGAGATTTAAAATTTAAAATAACTAAACAATGCAAATATCTTGTAAAAATTATTGTTCAATTAATTAAGCAAATGGATTTGTGATTTGAAAAAGATAAATTCATAGAGCATGCAACCCACTAGTAAATTTAAATTTAAAAATTAAGGTTTTATGAAAATAGCCTCTTAATTTTTAAAATTAAGTTGAAATTGGATCTAAGTTTGCAATTTTGAATTTGAATTAACATTAACAATCATATCTAAAACAATTAATCCAAAAATTAGACAACCCATAAGCTCAATTTTAAATTTTAAAAGTTAGGGTTTTTCAAATTAACCTCTAAATTTGTTGAATTTGATTGGAAGTTAAACTTGCAAGTGAAAACTTGAATTGAGAAATTGGAAAACACTTAGATCTGAAATAATTAATCCAAATCAAGCAATTCACAAAATTAATTTTATATTTAAAAATTAGAGTTTTGTTGAATTTAACCTCTAGATTTTTAAAATTCACTTGGAAATAAAACTTGTAAATGAAAATTTGAATCTTAAATTGCATAAAAAATGATATTTGAGAACATAAATCAGAATTAAAGGTGTAAGGAGTCAGGTTCACTAAAATGTAATGGTGAAATTTTTTAGGGTTTCCACCCCAAAAAGGATGAAAATAACTAATTTTGTGGCTTAAAGACCATTACATTCAAAATAAGGTTGAATCCAATAGATTTAGTCACAAAACAACAAAGATAAGGACTGTAAATGTTGATTGGATTCAAGGGGTGAATTTATTTGCCCTCTTTTGTAAGTTGAATTGCTGAAATTAGGGTAAAGTGTTGAAAATGAAGGTAAAAACACAAAAACAGTGACCTACAGTCATTGGATTAAGGTACATACTTGGATCTGAGAAATATAAGCATAATTTTATCTAATCCTTGAAAGAGCTCCAAAAATGTTGGGACTGTAGTGAAATTTGCCCTCGTCCTCCAAAATTTTCGCACACTAAAAGGGGTTGATTTGTCTCTGCAAATAATTCTAATTCTGAAGATTGTAGCTTTGTACCTACTTCCTACACACAAAAAGAAAGGGAAATAGGTTGGGAATAGGGGCTTGCCTAAGTCAAATCCTGTTTTCTAATTAACTATGAAATAGAGATAAAAGATAATTGAATTCTTGTAATTAAATATTCTCCATTGAAGGGGGATGTTGAATATGTTGGCATTTCCATGAAGATTGCATTAATGATATGTTATGTTGTCATTGATGTCATATAAGTGGTAATGATATCGTTGATATTGTTGTAATATTATTTTGCAACCAGAAGGAAGGAAGAGCTAGTGAAGGAAACTATAACCGGTAGGAAGAATTTATGGAGTGATCCAGTATTGCTATATATTGGAGAGTTGAACCAGTAACTGGTAAACCCTACCTATTGTTTTTGGTAAACCCTAACCGATTAAGTTTGGTGAATTGGTTATATTGGTTTACAATCTAATAATGAGCCACAATGATTATGACATGTATGATTATTGTATGAAGACAATTTCAAGTGATTTTGGCAAGTTGATCTAATGGTTTTTGTCTAGGGAATGAGAAAGTATATTGCATATAATGCAAAGCATGTGATGAGTTACTAAGTTCGACGAAGTGGTGATCAAGGAGAGATCAAGGTTTTCTTGATTAATATGCAAAGATTGCTATGTAATCTAAAAATCATACTTGAACCGACTTGTTTGTAATCTCTCTGAGAATTAAGTTTTTATTGTGTTACCTACCTAATTGATTTATTTATAACGTCGATGAGTTGTTAAGTTTCAATGTTGGCAAAGATCAATTGAGTGTGTGGTTGCTGAACCAGATGATGTATCTATAGTTTGAGTAAAGGTAGATAGGAGCATGAAAAGGATCTGATCAAGCAAGTGTAGTGCTATTAAGATAGATCAACAAACTCTTGTTGTTTTCTAACAATTATAGCAAAATTGAAATACCCTAACCGGGTAAGCTCTAACAAGCTTGGTGATATTCAAATCCTCTAACAAGGTGATCCATTAGCTTGGATTTTCAAATCCTCTATCGAGGTCACTCCTTACATGGTATTAATTTTAACAAGGCATTGTAGTCAATCCCTTAACAAGGTGGTCCCTAATAGGATATGTTCTTAACAAGACTTTTGTAAAGATTTAGTAGGCTAGGCTCCTAACAGGGCGAACTTTAGAAGAGTTGAGATAGTTATCTTGTGAGTCTCATCTCACCGTAGTTTTTCCCATTTGGGTTTCCACGTCAAAAATATTTGTGTCAAGTGGTGAATGTTTTTGTGGTTATGTTCTTATGGTTGATTTACTTAACTACTTTGATAAGTCATTATAACCAGAAGCATTGAGAAATGAAGTCTGTTGACATATGAAAAAGTATTTGGATGTTTATGAGTTTGAAGTTGTTTATTGTTAATTTGTTGTAATAGTCAACCGGTTTATCTTATGAGTTTTTATCTTGACAGTGGTATTACATTGATAGTTTACTTGGAGAGATTGATTTTTAGATTGGTGAAGTTTGTATCAATTTTTCTATCTACTGATTCACCCCCCCTCTTAGTAGTTGACCGAATACTTATTCTTTCATCATACCATCAATTGGTATCAAAGCTTATCAGGTCCTCTAATGTCTAAGCCTAACAACTTGAGGTAAAGATTTTGCAGATCATGACGAAGAAGGAAGGTCTGAAATTTAATAAAGAGAACTATAGGATATGGAGTGAAAGAATGAAAATTTATATCAAGAGTCTAGGAAGCCATTATTGGGAACATGTCGATACTAAATATGTTGCACCTACTAGGATTTTGACTAATGATCAGAAGAAAGAGCAACAAAAAAATCATCAAGAATTAGAGGCCATTATCAGTTCTTTGTCTGATGTAGAATTTGTACATGTTCATGGTCTAGAGACTGCATATGAGGTATGGAAAAAACTTGAAGATATTTATAGAGGTGATGAACATGTTAAGATTTCTAAAGAAGAGTGTCTAAGAGGAAAGTTTGATGACATGCGGATTCCTAAAGGAGAGAATATCCAGCAGTATGGTCAAAAGATAAAAAAGATAGTCGGTGAAATTAAGAGTGCGTGAGGTAAAGTGGAAGATGCTACAATGAATAGTAAGGTACTGAGAACCCTACTACCGGTCTACACTATCTGAGTTGCAGCTATTCAGGAGCTAAAATCTATTGACAAAACTAAGGTAACTCTTTACTCCATCATTGGCAAGCTTACTACTTTTGAATTAAATGGTTATAATGATAGTGTACAAAAATCTTAGTCTACATTTAGAGATTTTGTTTCTAACCCATCTATGAGGAAAAATAGAGATGCCAGTCACAGTTATGAATTTAGATCCAACATAGAAGCTGATGATGAAGGCAATTTAGTTGAGCTTGAAGCATTGTTGACCAAGTGATTGCCTAGAGATATAGGTAAATATAGAGGTAAATTACCTTTGAAATGTTTTGCATGCAACAAGATTGGACACATAGCTACTAACTGTCCTAATGGTGATAATGAGAACAAACGAGAGAAATTCAAGAAGTATAAGGGTAAAGGAAAAAGAGATTGTCTTATTGTTGTTGATGGTGGTATCATTGATGAGGAATCTGATGGTGATGCTAATGAAGACATTGTGTTTTTAGCTATTAAAGAAGAGATATCTGACCATAAGGCATTAGTATCTAGGATGGATAACTTTGATGACTGGATCATTGATAGTGGTTGTTCACATCATATGACTGGTGATTGGAGCAAATTTCTTTCTTTGAAGCAATTTGATGGCAGAGTTGTAAGATTTGGAAATGACTCACCTTGCATGGTTAAAGGTAAGGGAACTATTTCTCTTAATGGAAAGAGCAGTTCAAATGATGTCTATTGGTTTGAAGGTTTAAAGAACAATATTTTGAGTGTGGTACACCTCAATGACAAAGGATACCCATTGGAGTTTAAGAACGGTATGTGCAAAATCTATGGCAGCAAAGGTGAACTGATTGCAACCGGGAAGTAAACTAAAGGTAACCCATTTCACCTTAATCCTAAAGTCAGCAACTGTTTAATTGCAAAGATAGATGATAGTTGGCTTTGGCATAGGAGATTTTGTTATATAAACTTTGATAACACTATTAAAGTGAGTAAGTCCAAGATAGTGAGAGGTTTGCCTTAGTTGGATAAATCGGTTAATGCTTCATGTAAAGAATGTCAGTTGGAAAAGATGACATCCTCAACTTTCAAGAGAAAATATTTTTTAGTGGATCATTTGTTAGATTTGGTTCATACATATCTTCGTGGACCAATAAGGACAAAAAGTATTCAAGGTGATAGATATTTTATGATCTTTACTGATGATTTCTCAAGGATGATGTGGGTCACATTCTTGAAGAATAAGACTGAAGCTTTTGGTAAGTTCAAGGCATTCAAAGCCTTAGCTAAGAAGGAGAGCGGTAAGAAGATAAAGTGTCTAAGGACAGATCAAGGCATTGAATTTACTTCTAAGGAATTCACTAGATATTGTGAAGGAAATGGCATCAAATGACAAATTTTTGCATCAAGGACACCACAACAGAATGGTATCGCAGAGAGAAACAACTGGTTAGTTCTTGAAGCTGCTAGGATGATGTTGATCAAGGAGGTGTAGTGAAAAAATTCTGGAGAGAAGCTATAAACACAACTGTCTACACTATGAATCAAATTCTAGTAAAAAGAGGTAAGGAGAAGACTCCTTATGAATATTGGTATGGAAGATCACCTGATGTTAGTTATTTCAAGATATTTCGAAGAAAATGTTTTATTAAGAGGTGATTATATTATCAAATTTGAAGCTAAAAGTGATGAAAGTATATTTCTTGGCTATTTCACCAAGAGTAAGGCCTACAAGTGTTTTAACAACCGGACAAAGAGAATTATTGAGAGTGTTGATGTTAAAGTGGATGAATATCCTGAAGTCTTAGAGGAAACCAGTTTGGGGAAAAAGGATGAAGATCATTGCATTTTGTTTTTGGAACCAGAAACTGTGAAATCTAAAATCAGTAGAGCAAATACTAATGTACCAGTTCAACTGGAATGGATAAATTCAGAAGAAGATGATGATAATGAAGAATTTGAACCTGAAGATAATGATCATGTTATTCCAAGATATGTGAGATTGAATCACAATCCTGAATAGATTATTAGGGATAAGGATGTTGGAGTATTAACCAGAACAAGAATCAAAGAGAATTCTTGCATGATCTCCACTATTGAACTAAGAACTACTAAGGAAGCATTTGGTGATGATCACTGGGTTAAATCTATCAAGGAGGAATTAGATCAAATTGAGAAGAAAAACACATGGACCCTAGTAACCCAACTAGTAAATAAAAATGTGATAGGTACTAAGTGGGTATTCAGGAACAAGTTGAATGAAGATGGTGTTGTAGTTCACAACAAACCTAGGTTGGTTTGCAAAGGTTATGCACAAGAGGAATGAGAATATTATGGTGAGACTTTTGCACCAGTGGCAAGACTAGAAGGTGTCAAAACTTTACTTGCATTTGTAGCTCATGAGAAATTCAAGGTATACCAGATGGATGTTAAGTCAGCATTTTTGAATGGTATACTGGAAGAAGAAGTATACATTGAGCAACCATATGGTTATGCTTTGAGTGATAAGAAATACATGGTATGCAAACTGCATAAGGCTTTATATGGATTAAAGCAGGCATTGAGAGCATGGTATGAAAGACTTCATACACATCTGATGAAGATAGGTTTTCTGAGAACTAGTGATGATAGTTACATATATCTAAAATCCAAAGGAGATAAAATACTTGTCACTGAAGTATTTGTAGATGATATCATAGTTGGAGGTAATGATGACATGATCAATAGTTTTGCAGATGAAATGAAAAATGAGTTTGAAATATCTTTAGTGGGAGAAATAAAATTTTTCATAGGCTTGCAAATACAACAAATGATTAATGGTATTTTCATCAATGTGAAAGAGGTCTTAAGGACATTTGGCATGAGTGATTGTAAACTAGTTGAGACACCAATGGTTACAGGTTGTAAGTTGTCTAAGGAATATGAATCCACAACTATTGATGAGAAGGAATACAAGTCAATGGTTGGAAAATTGCACTATGTTGTTCACAGCAGACCAGATATAGCTCATGCAGTTGGCATAGTTGCTGGATTGTAGAAGAATCCTAAGGAAACACATATGATAGAAACCAATAGGATTTTTAGATACTTGAAAGGTACTGTTGACTATAGATTATGGTATCCATATGGAGGAAATTTTGAGTTAAAGGTGTACACAAATGCAGATTGGGCAGGAAATGTTGATGATCGGAAAAGCACAACCGATGGAACCTCTTTTCTTGGAGGAAGACTTGTTTCATGGAGTAGTAAGAAGCAAAGTTGTACTTCACAATCTAATGTTGAAGATTAGTATGTTGAAGCTTACATGAATCGTACTCGGGCTATCTAGATGAGGCACATTTTGGAAGGTTTTAAGATGAAGATTTCAGAACCTATAAAGATCTTATGTGATAATACAAGTGCCATAAATATTTCCAAGAACCATGTTTTGCATGTACAAACCAAGCATATTGAATTGAAGTATCATTTCTTAAGGGAAAAAGTGCACAGTAAAGATGTGATCTTGGAGCATGCTTCTACCAAGGAGCAGCTTGCAGATATCTTTACTAAACCTCTGCCTAAGAATACTTTTGAGTATCTTAGAAGTAAACTAGGGGTTGTACCTCTTCATGAGGTCAGTTAAGCATGATATAGATTACATTAGTCCTAGAGCTACTTGCAGAATTTTACAGAAGGATTGGTGTAGAAGTGGAGTTATTCTATAGAGGGAGCATCAAGTTGGAGGTTGTTGATGCTGCATAGTGAAATTTGACATTACATGTTTTACTTTCAATTTGGCATTATTGTTAAAGGGGGAGAAGAATTAAGTGATTAAAAGGACAAGAACCTGTGACAAGCTGAAGACATGGAGAGCATGGTGAATACTTGGTAATGTAAACCAGGATTCCTATTCACAATCATAACAACAATCAATGGTATCGATATTTGTACTACCATCAATGCCAAAAGGGGAGATTGTCGACATTTGCATGAAGATTGCATTAATGATATGTTATGTTGTCATTGATGTCAATTAGGCAGTAATGATATTATTGATATTGTTGTAAAATTGTTTGGTAACTGGAAGGAAGAGCTAGTGAAGGAAACTATACCTGGTAGGAAGAATTTGTGGAGTGAAATGGTATTGCTATATATTGGTGAGTTGAACCGGTAACCGATAAAACCTACTTATTGTTTTTGATAAGCCCTAACCAATTAAGTTTGGTGAATTGGTTATATTGGTTTACAATCTGATGATGAGCGGCAATGATTATGACACATATGATTATTGTATGAAGACAATTTCAAGTAATTTTGGAGAGTTGATGTAACAGTTTTTGTCTAGGGAACGAGAAACTATATTACATATAATGCAAAGCACATGATGAATTACTAAGTTCAATGAAGCGGTGATCAAGGAGCGATCGAGGTTTTCTTGATTGATACAGAGATCACTATGTAATATAATGGTCATACTTGAACCGACTTGTTTGTAATCTCTATGAAAATTAAGTTTTTGTTGTGTTACCGACCTAATTGATTTGTTTATAAGGTTGATGAGTTGTTTAGTTTCAGTGTTGGAAAATATCAATTGAGTGTTTAGTATCTACAGTTTGAGTAAAGGAAGATAGGAGCATGAAAAGGATCCAATCAAGCAAGTGTAGTGCTATTCAGATAGATCAGCAAACTCCTATTGTTTTCTAACAATTACAACAAAATTGAAATCCCCTAACTAGGTAAGCTCTAACAAGCTTGGTGCTATTCAAATCCTCTAACAAGGTGATCCATTAGCTTGGATTTTCAAATCCTCTACCGAGGTTACTCCTTATAGGGTATTAATTCTAACAAGGCATTGTAGTCAATCCCTTAACCAGGTGGTCCCTAACATGATTTGTTCCTAATAAGAATTTTGTAAAGCTTTAATAGGCTAGGCTCCTAATAGGGTGAACTTAAGAAGAGTTCAAATAGTTATCCTGTGAGTCTCATCTCACCGTGGTTTTTCCCATTTGGGATTCCAAGTCAAAAATATTTGTGTCAAGTGGTGAATTTTTTTGTGGTTATATTCTTATGGTTGATTTACTTAACTACTTTGATAAGTCATGATAACTGGAAGCATTAAGAAATGAAGTATGTTGACATATGAAAAACTATTTGGATGTTTATGAGTTTGAAGTTTTTTACTGTTAATTTGCTATAATAGTCAACCAGTTTATCTTATGAGTTTTCATCTTGATAGTAGTATTACATTGATAGTTTACTTTGAGAGATTGATTTTGAGATTGGTGAAGTTTGTATCAATTTTTCTATCTACTGATTCAACCCCCCCCCCCCCACCTCTCAGTAGTTGACCAGAAACTTATTATTTCATCATACCATCAGAATAATGATTGAAAACGAAATGATATACCTCTTTGTGAATCTTTATTTTGTCTCCACATGGGATTAGGGTTTCATGAAGTCTTGACAAAATTGGGTACATAACTATCTACTTTAATGCTTGAATCTTGACTTTGTTGTTACTCTAAGGATTGAAGGAGGACTGATTACTTGCTTAGATACTTGAATGCTTGATGTCAAATTGATTTCCATGTATGTGTATTATACATGAATTGGTCAAATGAGAAGGGAAAGCCTCCATTTATATGTTTCTATTGAAAAAATTGCTCTTTTTTTGACATGAGATAACATAGAGCTAGGTTTCCTACACAAATTTAAAAAGACAAAAAGGGTTTTAAAATGGGCCCAAATAGGGAGGACCAAAGCATGACAAGGTGCCCAATTTTAGGGCTACGACAAGGTACCCAATTGGTGAAAAAATAAAAAAAGCAGTCATACTTGAGTGGTATGAGCAGAATCAAGTCCCAATAAGGCCTAGGGGTGCAAACGCTAAGGTAGGGACCCAAATGAGGTAAAACTTGTACAAGGGTGCAATTTTAGGATGCTACACATGGTAAAGTCATGGTTAATGTAAAACATTTCATAGAGTTATTGTATTTATGAGTTCTTAAAGGATGAGACAAATTATTAATAAATGCATGAAAAAATATTAATAAATGTATTATTGAAGTTCAAATAAAATAATAAAGTGATCAGAGAAACTCATATTTGAACAAGTATTTTGAATGTTTGATCATAGATGATTAAATCCTTAATAAATATCACTTATTTATAATGTTTGATTGTTTGATTTTTATTTCCATATATAGGTTCAATCTTCCACTACCCAATTTTTTTATTTTTTTGACACATATTTATCAAAAAACTTATTTTCTACTTTTCAATTTTATCAATTAATTTATCTAATGTTCGTTTAAGTAAAGTCTCTCACTACTACTAATGTGTCTTTTAATTAATTATTTAGTATTTCATGATGTCATTTTATATAATTTTCTTTAGCCTAAATAATGAATCTAAAGAATGCATGTATTGAATGAAGTTAGCTATTTATGTTTTCAATTACAAAATGTATCATTACTCGTAATTATTTTTTTATGATCCTTGAAATATAAAATTCTTACTACTTATTCGCAAATAAAATTTGGTTTGAATATTTAATGTAGGTGAACATAATAAATGAACAATCTAAATATTCTTTTAAATGAAGACAAGTAACAAAGAAACTTCATCTCAAATTTATATCAATAAGGAAGAGATTTTGTTATTATCAAATATCATAACTTCAAAAGTAATAGACAATTTTTTAAATGATGATAATATTTACCAATTAACACTTCCCCATAAGGTACACTTGAACTCCTCAAGTCTTTTTTAATTTTAAATTATTTATTTAAAATCTAAATAGGAAATCTCATAAATTATTAGTTTACATTATCTTGAAATTATTAATGGTTTCTATTTTTTTAAAGTTAAATTTGAGTAGTTCATTTAGGCTAAAAAATGAGACACACTTGTTTTTTATTTAGAATATTTGAAATAGACACCAAACTAAATGAAGAATATTGTGGATACAAATTTCACCTAATGTTACATAGTAATTCTTAAGAATAAGTCATACTAAAATTTGAAAAATGATCACATAAATACACCAAAAATACATGACTTAATATCCAAGCTATTGACTCATTTTTTTGGTACTTTAAATCTCTTTTCTTAGATGCTTTAAGATATGTTCTACTAAATATAAATACATGAAATAAAAATTGTAGCTTTAGTACATCTTATTGGTTTTTGAATAAGGGAGAACAAGTTTTCAAGGGACTTGAAACCCTATACAAAATAGTTGTTCAAATTAACTTAGTTAATTATCAGTTGTTCACTTTAACTTAGTTAATTAGCTTGATTCCAAATAAACACATCAAACCTTCAAATATTTTGTGTCTAAACACCAACTTCTCTTCCCTATACTTGTAGGCCTAGAAAACTGAGAGGGGGGTGAATTAGTTTTCTCAAAACCTTAACTCAAACTCAAATTCAAATCTGATGATTAACAATGAAACCATAAATCAACACCACATCAACAACACACATAACACCAAGTTTTTTGAGGTGGAAAACCCGCTTAAGGGAAAAACCACAATGGGAACACACACACAATGAAATGATACCCTGTTAGGAGTATACAATGGGGAATGCACATGCATTCAGGAACACTACCTAGAGCTCACTGCTCAAATCACAAAATAGGAAGGACTACAACCCTAAGGAAGATTCATTGTCTTATAGAACCATTCGGATTACATCCGAAAAATCATGAATTGAAAGAATATCCTCTCCTCATACCTGGTTACAGTTCCTGTTAAGCACACAATCTACTCTTTCATGCTTCTTCACACAACTTCACTACTTCTGTAGTACCCCTGCCCTAATCAATTTCTAATCTTGGTTTAATCTTGGTTAGTTTATCATAATATAATGATTATAGTTAGATGTGTTGATTTAGTGCATATCTGTTAATGTGGTTTTCACACCAGTTGTATGCAAGTTGTTTAGTGTCCCTATTTCATGGTATTAATATCGGGCTAATTCTTTCATTAAGTTATATATGTATGCATGTATGACTCTTGGTTGCAGGAGATTTCAGGTACCATGCTGCATGAGTGCGAGGTTCATCTTCACCTGGATTTGCAGGTTTGAGTGTACCTCTTTAATCCTTAGAGTTGGATTAGGTGGTCGTAAGACCTTAGTTGACCATAGTTGTGCTCAAGTGAGCATCATCAGTCGTCGTTGGTATTCCCTTTTTGTTTGGGTTTGCGAGTCATCTGTCTGGTATACCTTCTTGGTTTGCGTGTTTGGTGTGTATGGTTAAATTGATTAATTAGTCCTTAGTATTTAATATGATTAAATATGTGTTTGTGCATTAAAGATTAATGGACTAGATTAAACAGGGTTTCCTTATGTGTTTAATCACTATTTGAATTGCTCGAGTCAGTTCGGTAGCAAGTTCAAGTAAATGGTTAATTTTAAATATTAAATATATTCTGTTTATGCTTATGAAAAGAAAGTTTTGAATTTAATTGCAATAGAATTAATTGTATTCTGTTGGCTTTTTTAATTAGAAAGGTTAATTTCAGTTAATTGAAGAAATCAATTTTAGATTGAAAATCAAGTGAATATATTGATATAGTTGGAAAATAAAGATTTTTGTGATTTATTTTAAATAAAAATTTTAAATCCAAAAATGAGATTTTTGGTCAAACTTTTACATATAACCTAGACTTTTGGAAAATATTGGGGATTGAATTTTTTTGGAGAAAAATATATTTTTGGAAAATATTTTGGATGAAAGATTTGGGGATTTTGGAAGGAGAAGGATTTCTTAAGCTGCAAGTTGGGGCTCTTCGTCAGATCCTTTCCAGGAATGCTTACAGAGGTAGGAATTCTGGTTATCAATTAGTTATTGTTTAAAAAAAAAAAAAATGAAAAAAAAAAATGTTTGAAACCCCAACCACGTGGGAGAGTTCGCCACCACATGGAGGGTGCTGCGTGTCCCTTTGGGCAGTAGCGCTTCCCATGTGGGCTGCGTGCTCCCTTTGGGAACAACAACACTCCCACGGGGGCTACGTGCTCCCATTGGGAATTAGCACTTCCCCAAGGGGAAGCGTGAGCTCGCAAGGGGGGGCCCACATGGGGGTCCATGTGGGTACCCTCCCCCATAAAAAAAGCATTTTTTAAAAACTAAAAAAAAGCATTTATATGGGGGAGGGTACCCACGTGGACCCCCACATGGGCCCCCCCCCTTGGGAGCTCATGCTTCCGCTTGGGGAAGTGCTGCTTCCCAATGGGAGCACACAGCCCCCATGGGAGCACTGTTGTTCCCAAAGGGAGCACGCAGCCCCCATGGGAAGCGCTATTGCCCAAAGGGACACGTAGCACCCCTCCACGTGGTTGGGGTTTCAAACATTTTTTATTTTCATTTTTTAAAAAATTGTTTACTGTGTAAAACACAGTCTAATAAACCAGTCTCCTAGAGACTAAAAAGAATTATTATTTTTTTAAAAATTTATTTACTGTGAATAAAAAACACAGTCAGTCTCCCAAAGACTTAAAACAAATTATTATTTTTTTTTAAAACAACACAGAAATTTCCAGAATATGAGAGGTTTTCAAAATTGAAAGGATAATCCTTTGGGGCATAAGAAAGCTCATTTTCCATGCAAGAATGCAAGCAATAAACCAATACCAACTAATTCCACAATGATTCATAACTTTGAGGCAATCAATGGAGAAATTAAAACCAAATAGCATGAAGAACATCCAATGCCCATTTTTTTTCTTAAATTTAAACAATAACTAATTGATAACCAGAATTCCTACCTCAGTAAGCATTCCTGGAAAGGATCTGATGAAGAGCCCCAACCCGCAGCTCAAGAAATCCTTCTCCTTCCAAAATCCCCAAATCTTTCATCCAAAATATTTTCCAAAAATATATTTTTCTCCAAAAAAATTCAATACCCAATATTTTCCAAAAGTCTAGGTTATATGGAAAAGTTTGACCAAAAATCTCATTTTTGGATTTAAAATTTTTATTTAAAATAAATCACAAAAATCTTTATTTTCCAACTATATCAATATATTCACTTGATTTTCAATCTAAAATTGATTTCTTCAATTAACTGAAATTAACCTTTCTAATTTAAAAAGCCAACAGAATACAATTAGTTCTATTGCAATTAAATTCAAAACTTTCTTTTCATAAGCATAAACAGAATATATTTAATATTTAAAATTAACCATTTACTTGAACTTGCTTCCAAACTAACTCGAGCAATTCAAATAGTGATTAAACACATAAGGAAACCCTGTTTAATCTAGTCCATTAATCTTTAATGCGCAAACACATATTTAATCATATTAAATACTAAGGACTAATTAATCAATTTAACCATACACACCAAACATGCAAATCAAGAAGGTATACCAGACAGACGACTCACAAACCCAAACAAAAAGGGAATACCGACGACGACTGACAATGCTCACTTGAGCATGACTATGGTCAACTAAGGTCTTATGACCACCTAATCCAACTCTAAGGTTTAAAGAGGTACACTCAAACCTGCAAATCCAGGTGAAGATGAACCTCGCACTCATGTGGTGTGGTACCTGAAATCTCCTGCAACCAAGAGTCATACATGCATACATATATAACTTAATGAAAGTGTTAGCCCAATATTAATACCATGAAATAGGGACACTAAACAACTTGCATACAACTGGTGCGAAAACCACATTAAAAAATATGCACTAAATCAACACATTTGACTATAATCATTATATTATGATAAACTAACCAAGATTAAACCAAGATTAGAAATTGATTAGGGCAGGGGTACTATAACTTCTGAAAGATCAAAGCATTATTCGCACACATAGATACCTCTCTCACATGATGATTACATTTATATATACATATCATCAATGTATATTTCAATATCGACTCAAGAGTCAACACAAGTTACAAAATATAATCACACATACTACAATATTACATGTGGACCAAAACAATGTAGGCTAAGACATAGTATGGACATAAATCACCACCGTAAATAAGGAACACCTCCAATAATTATTGCTTGAATATCTATAACATGCTACAATCATTATGTTATCGAAGAACATGAAGAGCATGACATAACTAAAGATAATCATGAATAATGCGCATAATGATCAATGTGAACCATCAATACAAATAGGACATGATCTAGAAACATTCACAAGCAATGTGAATCACCACAACAACATCCGCACCAACTCAAAATACAAGAATCATCATCATCACTATATCGGATCTCAAGAACAAAAAAAAATTGATTATCAAACTAAAAGATTCACTTGTAGGCCTCTAAAGCATGAACCATCTGAATTGAGGACACATATGAATGTCCCAAATATCTTCCAAAGATCTGCAACTAAAGATATTACAATTCCAGAGCAATGAAGATAAAAATACCAAACACTAAACAACACTGAACAAATTAAAACCCAACAGCAATACTAGATCTCATAACTCGATCAAGTCATCATGTGGATCTCTAAAAATTAAGTTAAATCAACTAGAGATACATATCTCAAAACCCATTAATCTGCAACAACTCATCTCCAATGCACTAGCCAAACCAACTCACTCAATATGAATGCAACCCCAAAATACATAGAAGAATATGATGACATCAATGACAACACATCACTCAACAAACCAACAATCTCCCCCTTTGGCATTGATGGCAACATATGAATGTGAAAAAGAATCAATGCAAAGAAAGAATTCAACTACCAACAATCCCCTCATAACACATAACTACATAGTGGCAGATAAAATAGTTTTTCACATGCTCTTCTCCCCCTTTGACATCAATGCAAAAGGCACATAAGAAACTATAGATAACACCAAAAAATGACTATTAGAACCACAACACTGACTACTCCCCCTGAGTAGCAACCACCTCATCAATCCGGATCACTAGATTTATCAGTTAAGTGCACTAGACTGATGCAAATCCATGCATCTTATTTCTTATCAAGAGGGGAAATCACTCCTAGCTTCTCTCTGAGATACTCAAAAGTATCCTTAGGAATAGGCTTAATGAAGATATCTACAATTTGTTCCTTTGTAGACACATTCCAATCTGATTTCCTTCTCATTAACCTTTTCTCTTAGAAAATAAAACTTGATAGATATATGCTTAATCTTGGAATACAACACTGAAATACATTGAGGAATATGTTGACATCAATGACAACACATTACTCAGAAAACCAAAAATACCCATCCCATTCCATTTGTAAATAAATGAAATATAAATAGATATTTTAAAAATATTCTTTTGTGACATCTAAACTAGGATTGCTTCTTTCGCTTTCTATATCTATGTTCTTCTATATGGGTCCAAAATAGGGGAGCCTTATCTAAGAAAAGCTAACCAAAACTAAATTAGGGGAGTAGTTAAGTTATAAAAGCATCATTCTTACTACATTTGGTACTACCACTTCACTATTGTTCTAACCTTTCAAGTGGTAACATGTTGGAATCAATGAACATTGAGAGGGGGGGATGAACTAGTGTTCTGCAATTTTAAACATCCATTATCTAATTCTTAATCCATTTAAAGCAACTAAATGAAAGATAAATGCAAAACATGAAGCAAACAATAATCAACACAATAACACTGAGAATTTTATGTGGAAACCCAGTTAAGGAAAAAACCACACTGGGATTCAAACCCACAATATTAATATACTCTACTAAAAGTATAGAAATATTGCAAGAGAGGGATGCACATGCATTCAAGCACACTGCCTAGAGCACATTGCTCAATTACAAATAAGGCCTTCAACCTAGAAGGCTCACTTGCTTACACATGTTTGTAAGAGATTACAATGTGGTTTGAACTATGAACTAGCATCAACAAATGTCTGGATATAGCTCCACTCAACTTTGCAATACTGTATCTTACTCAACTCTGCAATACTACTCTATTCTAATATACCGTTTCAATCCCAAGCACAATTCTAACACTTTCCCATCCGAAACTATACATAATGTCTCATACACACTTCTCATATAACCAGCGATATTGAAAATACCCATTTCAATTGATCTTATATATCTGCAACACAAATTAAGAACCATTACATGTCGACTTCAAGAACACACCACAAAAGATAAAATGTGTAAATAAGTCGGCTCAAATCCATGTCCAATGCATATGGGGACCAAAAAAAAATGTCCACATGCTTCCCACAAGACAACTCATCAACCTCAAACACATAAACACTCATCAAAATCAATCTACAAAATCTACAAAATGAATTACCACACGTTACCGTTGATACTATTCTTATCAATAACCAATCTATTGGATCTTCCAACTTACATCAAACTCAACTACAGAGGCCAGAAACTATAAATAAGACATATTACATATCTAAAAGCCTTCTCTGAAATCCACAAAGAAAAATTCCTGACCAAAATAATTTTCCAACCAAAACATTGAACACTCTGCCAGACACACTATTCTTACAAGACCTCGCCAGACTCAATCGATCTTCTAGAATGATCACATAAGAAACTATAGATACCTAATCTGATATGATTTTCCATCAATGACAACACATCATCATACCTATAGTATCTCCTGCCAACAATCTCCCCATTTGGCATTGATGGCAAAACTTAGTAAAAAATGACTAAATGTTGTATCAATACCAAAATGTATACATTGCAACCAAAAATATGACTACCAGACTCCAAAAATCAATAAATCCCCCTAAGATCAATATTTTTTAGTTATCTACTCTCCCCCTTTGACATCAATGGCAAAGGTAGAGTTCTAGAAACCAAAAATGCTATGTACAAACAACCCTTTTATACTCACCAAAACTTGAAGATGTCAGCATGAGAATTCTTCAAGGAATTTAGATGACTATCCCAACTCTTCTTGAGACTCTCCATACAAATTATGAGCCCATTGAGCAAGTATGGAAGTTCCTAACTAACCTGAGATTGGATGGCTCTCAAGATTTCATGGCAGCTTGAACATCTCCCAAACTATTAAGGATAATATCCATTTTAGGAGTAATAAGGCTCCTAAGTTCACAAACTTGACCAATTATTTTATTCTTTTCCTAATTCAGGTTCCTAATTTTCTCAAGAAAAGATATTACTTGTTTTGCATGACTGCTCAGGGAGACTAATAAGGGATCAAATGATTGAGATAATTTGACAAGTTGACCCTCACACTCTTTTACCCTTTTCTCAATATCCTGAGTAAACCTAGATATCATTAGACATGACCTATAATTGTTTCCTCCCTCAGATAATGCATACTGAATACCTTTTATACCCATATCCATGGTGATTCTTTCATTTGCTACCATCTTCTTCAGAGTTTGAAACCTTCTTGTATAAAACTCACTGTGGACATTCTCTTCAACATATTTCTTAAATTATTGAAAGTGACTATCCACATAATTGATTAGGCTTTTCAATTGATTGGATGGGGTATTTGATGAGTCCTGAAATGAAGGCATGATTTTTTCCAAGGCACCAGATTCCAAAGTGATCAACTCACTATTCTCTTCAAATGAATTTACTAGGTCTTCACTTGCTTTGGCTTGAGCAAATGCGGCTAGTTTAAGTGCTTGAATAAGGGACATAGAAGCAAGGTTGATAGGGCCTTGAATAAATTCTAGATCCTCTACATATATCTGCTTCCCCTTTACTAGATCCTTAGTGTCTCTTGCCTTAGCTACAAGCTTAACTTCTATCTTCTTCTACTTTCTTCTCATCGACCAAAGGATTATCAGATTTGTCTACATCATTGGCATTATTTTTATCTCTAGCAACTTCTACTACTTTTGGAACCAGTTTAGCAGACTATCCTTTTGAAATAGAAGGCTCATTAGTTTTAAACTCATCTCCTATGGATGACATACCTAAAGATTATTGAATATATTTCATTGAATTAGTAATCAACAAATAAACATATGCAACCTACCAGAACTAGGTATAGATCTCCAATAAGGGATTTGAAAGTTTTTCATGAAGTTCTCCCCCTAAGGAAGAATGCCTTAGCTTAGTTACCAGATGAGGTTCCAACATTGGAATGAGGTGCAGACCCACTTCCTGCCTCTGAATCAGTTTTCTTAACAGATGTCTTCTTCATCTAATCTTTGATTTCTTCAACTTTTTCCCTGCCCTTCTCATCTAACTTCAAATTCTTGTTCTTGTCTTCCAGACCTTTCCCAATCATGTTCCTACTTCTGCAATACTTTACAATGTGACTGAATTTGTTGCCAGCATAGAAAACAACATTTCTTTGCATAGGCCTGAAATTCATTTGATTTTTTCTTGTTCTACATTGATTAGCAATATGTCCAAACATTCCACATGCATAACATGTGACATTTCTTCTATTCTGAAAGTTATTCATCATAATTCGGCATACATTTACCTTATGACCATATTTATTGTATTTGAAACATTGATTAGTAAAAGATGGATCATTATTCATCATCTTATTTTTGCATTGACTAGCCATATGACCAGATTTGTTACAAATAAAGTAGTTACCATTGAATTTATGAGCATTAGGTTGCCTTATCAGAGGTTTTCTTGAGTTGTCCTTTTGTGTTGACTTGGAGCTTTCACCTTTCACAAATCCATTACCTTGTGTATCATTAGTATTCTTTTGAATCGCAAGAACCTCATCTAGTCTTGCTAAATTGATCTGAAACTTCTCCTTATACTCATTTATAATATCCAGATCAAATTTTAGTAGTAGGATATGTTTTCTAAGATCTTCCCCCTTTTGTGTGCCTTCTTTTAAATCATCAAAGTCATATGTCTATTCTCATTCTCAAGTCCATATAATTATTCAATTTTGTTTTTCAAGGATTGAGCAACCTTCTCTTCATTCTTCTTTCTTTCTTCAATCTCCTTGGCCAATCTCATCACTATAGATTCCATTTCATTTTCTTGAACTGCATTAGCTCTATCAAGTTTTTCACATTCTTCTATCTTCTCCCTTAGGGGTTGATCATCAATAGTTTGATTTTTTTTCTCGTTAAGCTTATCAACAAGTTCCTTTCTCTTATCCCTTGACTTTTTCAGCTAATCTTTTAGTGATTCAATTAAGTTTTTAGCATCTTTCAAATTTGATTTCAATTCCCTGACTTTGACTTTGGCTTTGGACAAATCCTAGCCAGACTCTCTATGGGATTAGGAGGTGGACTCCTATTTCATTTCCGTTCTACTTTTCTACGGCTCCCTGAATCCTAGTTCTCAAAATTATGATCTACTGTCGGAAGCCTATCCTGAACTATGCCAATCAAGTTCTGTAGAGCTACCAAGATGTCTTGGTTTGGTTCAACTAGTCATTCGGTAGGAGCTTCTGGGTTCACTTCCGGAATCGATTCCTCCCTATCGACCTCTTCGCATGCCACGCATTCATGCCTAGGGCCTCTACCACGTTTGCAAGCTTGTCGTGTAGTTGGAGGCATCCTTATATGAAAATAAAATAAAATGAAATAAATAAATATTTTTGGAGAGAAATTTAACTAATTAAAAAAAATATATATAAAAAAAACATAATTTAATTAATTAAATAATTAAAGCGAAATGTAATGGAGAAAGGTTCCTAGTGTTGGAAACCTTGCTTTGATACTAAAATGTCATGCCCAAACTTTTGGGCACAAACGGAATAATTTTTTCTTTTTTTTTAAATACTTAACCTAGTACAACTAACTTACTAAAATAATGCAAAACAAGTTTAGTCTTAACAATGTTTGAGTAAATCTAATAGCTAAATCAATTAGGCGAAAAATAATCTACGTTAAAAGCGGGATAATAATTCTCCCCAAAGAATTATTAATGTTCCCCAATTAATAAATAATTAAACTCACTTAAAAAAAATCTCTAAATAATTGATAAGAGATATTAGAAATCTCAAATAGTCCTTTAATTGCCCAGGGTCTAAATTAATTTGCCCTACCTCTTAGATTAAATAAACCTATAAGACAAAATTACCATTAATTAAAATGCCTAATAAATTCAATTTAAAGGGGTCATCTTGACTTACAAATAAATCACTATAACTCTCTACTAAAGGTCAATCTCCAAAGAATTTAAATTTAATGCATCAAATAAAAATATGTACTTAAACCTATTAATCTAAAAATTAGATATTATTTGTTCATATAAAAATATAGAAACAAATATTCATATATAAATATATATGACTATAGGTAAATGTGTACCTAGCATATATAGTTATATATGTGAAGGATGCAAAGTTCTATATTCAAAACAAAAAAAACCAACATATATTATTAAGTTGGATGGGGAAAACCCTATTCAAAATTTGAATGGGTATTCCCCCCCCACTTATTTATTTCTATTTTCTTTCTTTTTTTTTTTCAAAGAAAAGTTCTGAAAACCTCTATGCTAACCCTAATCTTCTTTTTTCTTTTATTCTATCTCACACACATATTTGTCTTTCTATTTGTATTTTGCCCTAACCTGAAAATTGGGTTAGGGCTTGTGTATGTGCAAATTTTTTTTTTTTGTGTGTGTAGGTGTGAGGGTCGGTGGCCATGGGAGAGGCGTCAGGTTTCACCACAGGGCAGAGGAGCTTTTTTCGCAAGGTAGAGGCTGAGCGAATAGCAGTCTCAAAGGGGAGAGGGGAGCGGGGATGGAGGCGGCGACTACCCGCGGGGGCTCCCTGCACAGACGGCCCCAGCCATGCCTGTGGGTCGCAGCTCGCAGAGGCGGCCAAGGCCACCATTGTAGTATGTGGCCCGCAGACCGGCTGCGCCGCTGCAATGGGGCGTTGCCCACAGGGGGGAGCCGAAGCTTCCCCGACTGTGGGTTGCGGCCCATAAAGGCAGCTACGGCCGCCATTAGGGGTCACCGCCTACAGCGCGAGGAATGCTTCCCTGCCCTCACCTGCGTGCAACTCCGCAGGGCCAGGGGGGGGGGTAAGCACAACCTCCCTTGTTTTTTTGTTTAAATTTTCTTTTTTATATTTTATTTTGTTTTGTTCTTAAAATAATAAAATCTACTTATATATATATATAAATATATATATAAATATATATATATATATATATATATATAAATATCTATTTTTTTTCTTTATTAATATGTAGACTTCCAGAATGGAATATTTTAATGTATGATATATATACATCTATTTTTTTAACATATATATATATATATATATATATATGAATTTTTAAATAACACACTAGGCCAAACTACAAGTTTTCTTACTAATTAATCTTGTTGTACATGTAGAAAATTAATAATTTCATTTGCAGAATGATATTAGGATTTATATTTATTTCTCATAGGCTGAATATGTGGGTTTTAAACTCTGCCTTATTATTATTATTTTTGTTATAATCATTCTGAATATATATATTTTTTTTAAAGGAAAATGACACTAACAACAAGCTTTAATGTAATCTTTTCTTGTAAAAAAATAAATCTAGATGCTAACTTTAAAAATAGGCTATTACTATTGGATTTATTTTCTGCAATAAATGAAAGAGCAAATGACAGTTTTAATTGAACTACAGCAGCATCAATAAAACTAGAATATCATGTAAAACTATTTTACTAAGAAGAATACCACATTTAATATCCCCACAAAACTCTAAACTCTAATTTGCACTTGAACTTAAATAAATAATTTTAAGAGATCATCTTTAGTTTAATAACTTACAAGCTAATCTAGTTTACTATTTAAATTATGCATAAGGGATAAAATGAGCTTTTATTTACTAGAATAAACATAAATGCAACATATATTATTCCAATAGCAATAGGAACTTAATTCCAAACATAGAAATATTTCCTTTTTTTTTTTTTTTTTTCAATCATGATTAATCTGCAAATAGAATACAAACATGACCATGGAGAGCTCACCTCCCAGCCTAGGCTTACTAGAAGCCACCCCCGAGCTTGGAGAACTAAGCACTAGACGGGTCACAAACAAACAACCACAACAAACAAAGGGCAAACACTCAACATAAATTTTCCCAACCCAAGCTACACTTTCACCACAACTTGTGATGATTTTTCCACGAGTGGAAGTGGACCAAATACCATTGGGGAGACTACAAGCATGGGACAACTCAAGCAACCTCATGGCAATTAAAATACAACAAAATACATCTCCACACCCTTATGCCCCCCAAAGGCATAAAAGCCATATCTTCTCCCCTTATGACCCTCAAATGTATACACAAGGCTATGCAGAAAGGGTCACAAAGAACACCCTTGAGATCACTCTCCATATAGAGAGCCTCTCACCCAAGGTTGTCATACTTCTTCCACCCCAAGACCATCCTACTCTCCCAAGAGTAGAAGGCCTTGGACACTCCCAATACAAGAAAACATAAAAAGAAACAAAGGAAGGAAAATTACATCTTTCTTCTACAAAGCAAAATACATATACACTTTTTTTTTTATACAAGCATTTTTCCAAACAAATATATACAACATAACTAAAAAGAAGTAAGAACCAACCTTAATCTGCCAAAAGGTTTGATAGAGTTAGTTAGGGATGAGCAGCCCAAATCCACACAAACTCTTCACCAACACTTCACCAAAAATTCTATCCTACAACTATTCCTTTCAAAAATTGCATAATCTCCAACAATGGAGAGTGGGTGATTACTCACTAAGTCCCTAATCCTTGCCTAAGAAGGCCTCTCTCACTCTTCCCAACCCCTTGGGTAGAGTGAGAGTTCCCATTGGTTGTTCTTTGCAACCTCTTACATATTGCTAAAACTAGAAAGGGAAAAGGTAAGAGAGGATGGGGAAGAGAGTTTGACACCAAAAGGGAAGGTTGTCTATCCTAAGAGGAACCTTCTAAGTTGAATTTTCTCTCACCTTGGGAAAACCACTTTTTGAGGTGACTAAACAGTCACATGGGAGTAGTCACATGTTTAAAAATACCCCTAACCCATAGGTATACCCTTTGGACCTTTGGAAAAGCCCTAAAACTGACCCTAGGAGTCCATTTGACCCCTTAGAAACCCAACTGCAGTTAACCTACGGGTCAAACCTGAGTTGACCACTCCGAAAACTCCCTACCCAAGGCAAATTTTGGACCACACTCATATGTTTAAATGGATTTGGTAGAAAAAAAACTCCCTCCAAGAGACAAGTCAAAATCAATGACACTAATCAGCACGTGTCAAGTGACACATTAAAATATAATATAAAAATCACACATGGAATTTGTCTCTTGTAGGATTACACAAATTAATAAAATCAATTTAACACACATGCATCATTTACTTTCACAAATAAAATACAATACAAACGGGGTGTTGTCTCTCCAAATAGACAACCCCTGGCATTACAAACGTACATATGTCTAGGTTTGGTTCTCCATATTATTTCTATGGTCACATGGATAATTTTCCTACGCATCTCAATTAACCCATTAGTATTTCCAAATAATCACAAATATATAATTAAACACATGAATTCCATTACACATCAAACACTCATACAATTGACAATAATAAATCAATATCTCATATATTCCAATTTGATTCCACATAAGCAATTATCATAATCCTCAAAATTGAACCATTCATATAATAAGCACCCTATTTCTATCATCAAAATGAAGTCCTGCAAATCCAATAATGACATACATCATTTCAAAGTAATTCTATTCTAGCAACATATAAAGTTTCATATTCATAATGCATAAAGATGAAGCATCAATATACATCAATGTGATCCAAATCATGGAATCATATAAGTTCTAAATCCATAACGCATAAAATAAAGCATCCATAATAGTCTCAATATGAAAATAACAGAAATATTAGGATGAGTCAGGGTAGGGCCTCACACCCTCCCCCTCTAGGCATGAACTTCCTCCTGGAGCTCATCAAAAAGGTAGGGGTACTATGATCTCATACGTGTTGCATCCTCCCATGAGGCTATAACCTCATCATAGCAATCCCACTGGACCCTAACCTGGTCCAGCTCTCGACCTCGAAGGCCCAACGTCTGGCGTGCCAAAATGCGAATGGGCTCCAAAGCTAGCTGCCCGTCTGACTCCACCTGCAAGGCATCCCAATCTAGAATATGAGACTCATCATAGATATACTTCCTCAAAACTGAAACATGAAACACATCGTGGATGCACGACAGGCTATGTGGCAATGCTAAATGGTAGGCAACTGGTCCTATCCTCTCAAGGATCTCAAATGGTCCTACAAATGTGGGAGCTTAGAACCCTTTCCATAACGGATTGGACTCTTATGTGGTCGCACTCTCAAGAAGACTTTGTCTCCAACCAAGTAGCTATGATCTATCCTCTTCGCATCTACATATTTCTTCTGTCTATCATGTGCCTCTCTAAGACGCTGCCTAATCAAATCCACCTGCTGCTCCATATCCCGAACAATCTTAGGACCAATAGCAACTCTGTCCTCTATGTGGTCCCAACTCAACGGTGTCCTACAAGGTCTGCCATATAATGCCTAATAGGGTGGTATCCCCAAAGATGTGTGATGCCCATTGTTATAGGCAAACTCCACTAAAGAAAGGTACTCTTCCCATCTGGTCTGGTGATCCATGACGTACATGCGAAGCATATCCTCTAACACCTGATTAACCCTCTTTGTCTAGCCATCCATTTCTGGATGATAGGCTATATTGAAATTGAGCTTGGTGCCCATAGTTGCCTGTAATGCCTTCCAAAAGGAAGAAGTGAAGAGGGAATCCCTGTCGAAAATGATCTTGCGTGGAATGCCATGAAGTCTGACAATGTCTTGCAAGAACACCTGTGCTACTGCTAGTGCTATGAAGGTGGTACGAACTGGTGAAAAGTGGGCCACTTTGGTCAACTTGTCAACTGTCACCAAGATGGCATCATGACGACGAGATGACATAGGGAGACCAATGATGAAATCCATGGATATAGTATCCCACTTCCACTCTGGTATAGCATGAGATTGGAGCAACCCACCTGGATGGCGGTGCTCCGCCTTGACTCTCTGACACTCGAGGCATCGGGCTACCAACTCAGCAATAAGCTGCCGCATTCCTGGCCAATGGTATAACTCCCTCAAGTTTGCATGCATCTTCTTAACCCCGGGATGTGCTGCATAAGGAGCTCTATGAGCCTCTGTGATAATGAACTCCCACAATCCCCTGGAAGAAGGTACATAGATGTGCCCTCTATGGCATAATAATCCATTAGACTCTAAGGAATAATCCACATATTTCCCTTCTAAAGTTTCCTGAGATCGTATAGCCTAGAAAACCTCTAAATACCATCCATCCTTTGGCAACTGCTGCATTATCTGATCTCTCAAATCCATGCCCATAGATATGGTGTATACCTCGTGACGTCTCCTACTCAAAGCATCTGCAACTACGTTTTCTTTCCCTTTGATGTAGTGAACCTCAAAATGATACTCGCACAAGAATTCCATCCATCTCCGCTAGCGTGCATTAAGATTCGACTAAGTGAATATGTACTGAAGGCTCTGATGGTCTGAGTGTAACTCAAAATGATGACCCAAAAGGAAATGTCTCCACCTCACAAGTGCATGCACTATTGCTGCAAGCTCAAGGTCATGAGTAGGGTAATTAAGCTCGTGAGTCTTAAGTTTCCTAGACTCAAAAGCTATAGCTCTGCCATCCTGCATAAGGACTGCTCCTAAACCCTCTAGGGAAGCATCTGTGAAAACCATGAAGTCAGTTGAGGGATCTGGCACTACAAGGATAGGTGCGCTAGTAAGTGCCTTCATAAGTTCCTTGAAGGCCTTCTCGCACTTCTCTGTTCACTCAAATTTCTTCCCTTTACGTTGAAGAGAAGTAATAGGATGAGCGACTCTAGAGAATCCCTCAACAAAAATTCGATAATAACCTGCTAAGCCCATGAAGCTCCTGACCTCTATCACACTAGTTGGCACTGGCCAATCCATAATGGCTCTGATCTTTGATGGGTCTACTGAGATCCCATCACCAGATATATTATGACCAAGGTACTTAACCTCTGTTCTAAAGAAAGCACACTTCGACAAACTGCCATACAACTGATTATCCCTCAAACACTACAAAACCTATCTCAGGTGCTCCTCATGCTCCTCCTCATTCTATGAATATATCAATATGTCATCGAGAAACACAGTCACAAAACAGTCGAGGAATGTGCGGAGTACTCCATTCATGAGACTCATGAAAATAGCTGGGGCGTTCGTGAGACCGAATGGAACCACGGTGAACTCATAGTGGCCATATCTAGTGTGAAAAGCGGTCTTGTGGATATCGCTATCCACTATCCTCAACTGATGGTACCCAGAACTCAGATCAATTTTGGAAAATACTTTGACACCCTGAAGTTGGTCGAATAAATCATCGATCTTGGGCAAAGGATATCGGTTCTTGATGATTACTTTGTTCAACTGACGGTAATCCATGCATAATCGGAGAGATCCATCCTTCTTCTTCACGAAGATGACAGGTGCACCCCAAGGGGATACACTAGGACAAATGTGGCCTTTCTCTAGGAGTTCCTCAAGCTACATCTTGAGCTCATTAATCTCATTTGTGGTCATCCTATATGGTGCTCTTGAAACTAGCTTGGCTCCTGGAACAAAGTCTATATGAAAATCAATCTCTCTACGGGGTGGCATACCAGGTAACTCTGAAGGAAATACGTCTAAAAATCCCTTAAGGATAGGATGGTCATCAATAGATGGTTCCTTTTCTCCTTCTTCTTCTCTATCACTAATGGTGATGGCAAATAACTAGCATCCCTTTCGCATGCTCCGCTTAAGCTGCATGGCAGAGATCATACAAAGAGACACAGGTCTCTGAATTCCAGTGATTACTATGGAAGAACCATGATTGTCCTCACACAATCCTTTTTAGGTGAGAATCCATCTTGGCTCTATGGGCATAAAGCCCATCCATGCCAAGTACGATGCCATATGACCCAAGTGGTGTAACTCTAAGGTCTACTAAGGTGGTGGTATTACCAATCTGAAGCTGACATCCCCTAACCTCTGATTCCACTAACACTCTAGTCCCTGAAGCTAATTCCACTTCCCAACTGACCTCTTGTCTAATTGCCACTAGCTCGCAATGCTCCACAACCAATGGAGATATAAAAGAGTTAGTAGCTCCTGAATCAAATAAAATAGATACATTGCTACCTCTGATCATACTGCAACCTTAATAACCATGGCTTGATGCTCTACCTGGTGGTTGTCAACCACTGCGAAGACCCTATGGGACTTTCCCATATCCCCAATTGTCGGCTCTAATGCTGCCACCCTCTGTCTGCCTGCCAATTGACCCTGAGGACATTCTCTCACCATCTGTCCCATGGCTCCACACGTGAAGCAAGCATCATGTGCCTGAAATTGCATGCCCTGTGGTCTCGAGAAAGATTGTGCCCCTATCCTGCTAGAACCACTGTACCCACCCCCGGAGGACTACTGAGTCCTCTCCAGAGGTGTGTAAGGAGTCTGAGATCGTTGATCTCAACTCTGACCCTGTGACTGCCACTGCTTGGGCTTTACACCCTACTGACTCTGTGGAGGCCTTTGCCTCTAGTTCTGCTATGACTACTATGGAGGAGGGGGTTTGGAGAACCCTGATGCGTGTCTATTGTTACCCTTCCAATGGGGTTTCTGAAACCCATAAGTCTAGGGTGTCGGGTTACAGTTCTGGAACCGATCCCTCGAGTCCTGGGGTCTAACCTGAATCTCTTCTGCTATCAACACCTTCTCCACGACAACCCAAAGGCTCCCTGGAGTGGCCATCCTCACCGCTCCTACTATGTCAGTATTCAACCATCTGATAAATCGGTTGATGAGAAGCTTCTCATCTTTCAGGTAGTCTACATACGGTAAGAGTTCAAAGAACTTATTCTCGTACTGGGTCACTGAAAGACCCTTCTGCTGGAGGTCATGGAACTCATCCACCCTACGCTGTCTGTAATGCTTTGATAAGTACCTCTCCCTGAATATCTCTATGAAAATCTCCCAAGTGAGAGTATCTATCACTAAGCCACACTTATATTCCTCCTTTTTCCACCATGTGGAGGTTGTTCCTCGCAATAGGTGGATTGCTGCACGTGCTTTTAGATTGCTCTCATAGGAGCGCAATGTAAAGCACCTATCTAGGCTCAAAAGCCATGCCTTTGCTTCTACCCCGTCGGTAGATCCCCCAAAAGATGGTGGCTGAAGACGCATAACCTCTCTGATTAGATCCCCTAGATCCCGACGTGCCCTCTCATAATACATTGGTGCTACTACTAGAGGTGGTGCTCATAGGTGAACGGACTCGGGCTCATGCCCAACCAAACTCTCTATGGGATTAGGAGGTGGACTCCTACTCCTTTCTCATTCTACTTTTCTATGGCTCCTTGAATCTTGGTTCTCAACATTATGATCTACTACCGGAAGCCTATCCTGAACTATGCCAATCAGGTTCTGTAGAGCTACCAGGATGTCTCAGTTCGGGTCAACTAGTTGTTTGAGAGGAGCTTCTGGGTTCAATTCCAGAATCGATTCCTCCCTATCAACCTCTTCACATGCCACACGTTCATGACTAGGGCCTTTACCATGTTTGCGGGCTTGTCGCGTAGTTGGAGGCATCCTTATATGAAAATGAAATAAAATGAAATAAATAAATATTTTTGGAGAGAAATTTAACTAATTAAAAAAAATAATAAAAAAATTTAATTAATTAAATAATTAAAGCGAAACGTAATGGAGAAAGGTTCCTAGTGTTGGAAACCTTGCTCTGATACCAAAATGTCATGCCCAAACTTTTGGGCACAAACGGAATAATTTTTTTTTTTTTTTTAAATACTTAACCTAGTACAACTAACTTACTAAAATAATGCAAAACAAGTTTAGTCTTAACAATGTTTGAGTAAATCTAACAACTAAATCAATTAGGTGAAAAATAATCTACGTTAAAAGCGGGATAATAATTCTCCCCAAAGAATTATTAATATTCCCCAATTAATAAATAATTAAACTCACTTAACAAAAATTTCTAATTAATTGATAAGAGATATTATAAATCTCAAATAATCCTTTAATTGCCTAGGGTCTAAATTAATTTGCCCTAGCTCTTATATTAGATAAACCTATAAGACAAAATTACCATTAATTAAAATGCCTAATAAATTCAATTTAAAGGGGCCATCTTGACTTACAAATAAATCACTATAACTCCCTATAGGTCAATCTCCAAAGAATTTAAATTTAATGCATCAAATAAAAATATGTACTTAAACCTATTAATCTAAAAATTAGATATTATTTGTTCATATAAAAATATAAAAACAAATATGCATATATAAATATATATGACTATAGGTAAATGTGTACCTAGCATATATATTTATATATGTGAAGGATGCAAAGTTCTATATTAAAAACAAAAAGAAACCAACATATATTATTAAGTTGGATGGGGAAAACCCTATTCAAAATTTGAATGGGTATTTCCCCCCCACTTATTTCTATTTTCTTCCTTTTTTTTTTTCAAGGAAAAGTTTTAAAAACCTCTATGCTAACCCTAATCTTCTTTTTTCTTTTATTCTATCTCACACACATATTTTTCTTTCTATTTATATATTGCCCTAACTTGAAAATTGGGTTAGGGCTTGTGTGTGATAATTTATTTTTTTGTGTGTGTGCGCAGGTGTGAGGGTCGGCAGCCATGGGAGAGACGTCGGGTTTCACCACAGGGCGGAGGAGCTTTTTCACAACGGTCTCAAAGGGGAGAGGGGCATGGGGAAGGAGGCGGTGACTACCCATGAGGGCTCCCTACAGGGATGGCCGTAGCCATGCCTACGGGTTGCGGCCCGCAGAGGCGGCCAAGGCCGCCGCTGCAGTACGTGGCCCGCAGACTGGATGCACCGCCGCTATAGGGCGCCGCTCATAGGGGGGAGCCGAAGCTTCCTTGACTGTGGGTTGTGGCTCACAGAGGCGACTGCGGCCGTCGCTGGGGGTGGCTGCCCACAACGCGGGGAACGCTTCCCTGCCCTCACCTGCATGCAACTTCGCAGGGCCGAGGGGGGAGGTAAGCACAACCTCCCTTGTTTTTTTGTTTAAATTTTTTTTTGTTTTGTTCTTAAAATAATAAAATCTACTTATATATATATATATATATATATATATATATATATATATATCTATTTTTTTTCTTTATTAATATGTAGACTTTCAGAATGGAATATTTTAATGTATTATATATATACATCTATTTTATATATATATATATATATATATATATATATATATATATATATATATATATATATATATATATATATATAGATATGAATTTTTACATAACACACTAGGCCAAACTACAAGTTTTCTTACTAATTAATCTTGTTGTTCATGCAGAAAATTAATAATTTCATTTGTAGAATGATATTAGGATTTATATTCATTTCTCATAGGCCGAATATGTGGGTTTTAAACTCTGCCTTATTATTATTTTTTTGTTATAAGCATTCTGAATATATTTTTTTTTTAAAGGAAAATGACACTAACAACAAGCTTTAATGTAATCTTTTCTTGTAAAAAGAAAAATCTAGATGCTAACTTTAAAAATAGGCTATTACTATTGGATTTATTTTCTGCAATAAATAAAAGAGCAAATGACAGTTTTAATTGAACTACAGCAGCATCAATAAAACTAGAATATCATGTAAAACTATTTTACTAAGAAGAATACCACATTTAATATCCCCACTAAACTCTAAACTCTAATTTGCACTTGAAGTTAAATAAATAAGTTTAAGAGATCATCTTTAGTTTAATAACTTACAAGCTAATCTAGTTTACTATTTCAATTATGCATAAGGGATAAAATGAACTTTTATTTACAGAATAAACATAAATGCAACATATATTATTCCAATAGCAATAGGAACTTAATTCCAAACATAGACATATTTCTTTTTTTTTCTTTTTTTTCAATCATGATTAAATAGGAGAATACATTTCTTTTAAGAGTATTTAACATACAATGTAAATATCATTACAAATGGGTTTGAAAACCCTACTAGAATTCTCCTTTCCATTGAATGAGAAATATGAATAAAAATACAAGCATTTCTTTACTTTTGGGAAAATAATACATCATTGGCTTTTTCTTTACAAGGCTACAATAATAAATACAACTTTTTTTGAATCTTTTCTACAACATAAAAACAACAACTAATCTCTTCTTCTTTTCTTTCCCATCCCAAGCAACTTGTAAATAGAATACAAACTTGACCATGGAGAGCTCACCTCCCAGCCTAGGCTTACTCGAAGCCACCCTTGAGGTTGGAGAACCAAGCACTAGACGGGTCACAAGCAAACAACCACAACAAACAAAGGGCAAACACTCAACATACATTTTCGCAACCCAAGCTACACTTTCACCACAACTTGTGATGATTTTTTCACAAGTGGAAGTGGACCAAATACCATTGGAGAGACTGCAAGCATGGGACAACTCAAGCCACCTCATGACAATCAAAGTATAACAAAATACATCTCCACACCCTTATGCCCCCCAAAGGCATAAAAGCCATATCTTCTCCCCTTATGACCCCCAAATGCATACACAAGGCTATGCAGCAAGGATCACAAAGAACACCCTTGAGATCACTCTCCATAAGGAGAGCCTCTCACCCAAGGTTGTCATACTTCTTCCAACCCAAGACCATCCTACTCTCCCAAGAGTAGAAGGCCTTGGACACTCCCAATACAAGAAAACATAAAAAGAAACAAAGGAAGGAAAATTACATCTTTCTTCTACAAAGCAAAATACATATACACTTTTTTTTTTTATACAAGCATTTTTCCAAACAAACATATACAACATAACTAAAAAGAAGTAAGAACCAACCTTAATCTGCAAAAAGGTTTGATAGACTTAGTTGGGGATGAGCAGCCCAAATCCACACAAACTCTTCACCAACACTTCACCAAAAATTCTATCCTACAACTATTCCTTTCAAAAATTGCATAATCTCCAACAATGGAGAGTGGGTGATTACTCACTAAGTCCCTAATCCTTGCCTAAGAAGGCCTCTCTCACTCTTGCCAACCCCTTGGGTAAAGTGAGAGTTTCCATTGGTTGTTATTCCCAACCTCTTACATGTTGCTGAAACTGGAAAGGGAAAAGGTAAGAGAGGATGGGGAAGAGAGTCTGACACCAAAAGGGAAGGTTGTCTATCCTAGGAGGAACCTTCTAAATTGAATTTTCGCTCACCTTGGGAAAACCACTTTTTAAGGTGACTATACAGTCACATGGGAGTAGTTACATGTTTAAAAATACCCCTAACCCATAGGTATACCCTTTGGACCTTTGGAAAAGCCCTAAAACTGATCCTAGGAGTCCATTTGACCCCTTAGAAACCCAACTGAAGTTAACCTACGGGTCAAACCTGAGTTGACCACTCCCAAGACTCCCTACCCAAGGCAAATTTGGGACCACACTCATATGTTTGAATGGCTTTGGTAGAAACAAAACTCCCTCCAAGAGATAAGTCAAAATCAATGACACTAATTAGCACATGTGTGATTTTTGTATTGTATTTTATTGTGTCACTTAACACGTGCTGATTAGTGTCATTGATTTTGACTTGTCTCTTGTATGATTACACAAATTAATAAAATCAATTTAACACACATGCATCATTTACTTTCACAAATAAAATACAATACAAATAGGGTGTTGTCTCTCCAAATAGACAACCCCTGGCATTACAAATGTACATATGTCTAGGTTTGGTTCTCCATATTATTTCCATGGTCACATGGATAATTTTCCTATGCATCTCAATTAACACATTAGTATTTCCAAATAATCACAAATATATAATTAAACACATGAATTCCATTACACATCAAACACTCATATAATTGACAATAATAAATCAATATCTCATATATTCCAATTTGATTCCACATAAGCAATTATCATAATCCTCAAAATTGAACCATTCCTATAATAAGCACCCTATTTCTATCATCAAAATGAAGTCCTGGAAATCCAATATTGACATACATCATTTCAAAGTAATTCTATTCTAGCAACATATAAAGTTTCATATTCATAATGCATAAAGATGAAGCATCGATATATGTCAATGTAATCCAAATCATGGAATCATATAAGTTCTAAATCCATAATGCATAAAATAAAGTATCCATAATAATCTCAATATGAAAATAACAGAAATGTCAGGATGAGTTGGGGTAGGGCCTCACAGGAGACTGGGAAAATAATAATTGTTGCTTCTAGTTCCTTTGCTCCATTCCACTTGAGATCCTCGAACCCCTTGAGGTCTTCATACCGCTTGAGATCTTCATGCTGCTTGAGATCGGTAAACACTTTCTACAAAACACCGATAGTCTAAAGACTACAACATAATACTGGTTTGGAACAAATACCGGTTGAGCATAATTCATACATTGAAGAGGTGATCTCATAGAAAGTGTGTGCCCATCAATGACAATCACAAAATAATCATAAAAAATGCCAACAATCTCCCCCTTTGGCATTGATGGCAACACTTAGGAAAATTTTTGACATCTAAGTGTTTTACAAAAAAAATGCCATAATAAAAAATAGTCCCCCTAAGCATATACACTATCCCTTTGTAGAAAATACAATGTATACTACTTCCTTACAGAGATAAACATGAGAGTATACATAACATGCATCAAAATTTGAAATACCAGAATACTTCTCCCCATTTGGCAACAATGACAACATACAGCTAAATAATCCCCTATTTCTATTAGCTGAATAAATGTTTATGACAATAAAGAGTGAAACTTGTCAAATACAAATTTAAAGTCCTGCATTAATTGCTACATGGATAAGGACCATGACTCAAGTAATGAGGTAGCAACCTCACTCTCCGTTTGCATCTGGGATACCTGTTCCTCCATGGTGTCTGAGGTACTCATCTCTTGAGTAACCGTCAAGGCATCCAGATTGAGATAGCACTTCTGAAGTATTTGCAGTCTGGGTAATAGAACCAGTTGTAGTTCCTGCAAATCCTTGGTCCAATTGCTAATCTCCAAATCAATTCTTGCAGCCTGAAGTTGAAACCAGCGAACGGTTTGCCCATAAGCGGTAAAGCAATCATATGGCATCTGGAAAATGCTTATTAATGTCTGCAAATCAATTTGTAGTTTTTCTTTCTAGGCAAGCACATCATCACAAAATATATGGGGTTGACATATCTTACTGAGTAGTAATTTCCCCTCATCGATTGCATCTCTTATGTCCTTTTGTGCCTTCTATAGATCAGACCGTAGCTCATGTAACTTTTTCACCAAGGTAGTGTTCAAAGCCTTTTGATGCTCCTTCTTGGCATTCGCTTCAGCAACCTCTTCTAGGCTTTGTACCTGGTCCTCCACAACTGTGCATAAGAGTTTCAACTGAGCCAAAGAGGAATCTGTACTATGAAGGTTGGTACCGGGTATCAAACCGATAAGAGTGTCCACCGCAGCTTGGATCACGTCTTGCTCCTTCTTCCTCCTTATCACCTCTAGGCATTCTTGAGCAATCTTAATGCTCTACAACAACTCTGATTCACTTGCAGATTGGAGATCAATAGGATTGGTAATGTCAGCTGGTTTGGCTTGACTACCGATTGCCTTTGGAGTCTCCACTTGAGTGCTCAACGCCACTTCCTCATTCTCTTTCGTTCTTAGCTTGTCTTCTTTTGCCTTCTTTTTTTCCTCTTCCTCTGTTTTTCTTTTCTCTTCTTCTTCTTTTTGCTTCTCTTCATCCTCATCCTTCTTCTTCTTCTTCTCCTATTCTTTTCTCTTCTCCTCTTCTTGCTTCCTCTTCTCCTCTGCACATTTCTTTTCTTCTTCCTTCTATTTCTTTTCTGCTTCCTTCTCTTGTCTCTTATTTTTCTCTTCTTTTCTCTTGTCCTCTTCTTGTTTCCTCTTTTCTTCTTCTTTTCTCTTTTCCTCTTCATCTACCTGTTTACTCTTTCCTTCTTCTTTTTTCTTTTCCTCTCCATAAAGTTCTATTTTAGGCACATCAGGAAAGTATTATGAAAATACTTCCTCTCTTATTTCCTATTCCTTCTCTATGGAAATGCCCCATTTGTTATCTAAAGAATTATATAAAGAATCAGGTGTCTCAGATTTAATTTCTGATGGCCATTGATCATTAATAAGTAAATAATTAATGACTTCCTATTCAGCTTCTTCCTTTTCATCATCATTAAAATCATCAAATCACTCTTTCAAATCACCAAGCACTTTTCTTCTAATATTCTTAATAGTTCTTTAACAATGTGTCAAATGTTTGTAGGAGGAAATATGAATATTTAACGGTGCAGATGTTGTTGGTTCATTCTTTGTCTTTTTCCTCATTTGCTTGGTCTTCTTAGATTGTTCTTTAGACATAGTGTCCTCTGAAAGAAGTGTGTTGCCTTTTGTCTTCCGCTTCCTCTCAAAGACTTTGGCAGGTGCAGCTTTTGGTTTCTTCTTTGCTGGTGACTGCTTGGTCACTTTGGGATTTGTTGCGGTAATCGGTGCTGATACTGAAGGCACTACCTTTCCCTTCTTTAGTGATGGTTTTTAACCAGTGTAACCCTTTCCAAATAGGTTCCAATTCTCTTTGCCTTTGGATCAAGGGGCGAGGCAAGTAGGGTAGAGGCATACCCATCTAGCATGTCATACATTACGTCATATCCCATGGGTTCCACTTCTTCCTGTCTAGGCTCAATCGCCTCAATTATGCACTCATCAACTTTGATGGTGAAGCAGATGTCATCTTCATATTTCTTAACAATATCACCTGATATTCTCACTCTTTGTCTCATTTTGCATTTGAACTCATCAAAGTATTTATTCAGAACTTCTAGATAACTGGTTCCAATCGCTTGAAGGCTTTCCTTGATTTTCTTTGTAATCGGTTGGTCGGCAGACCACTGAATATCTCTGATTCCTAGGAAGTAACTTTGGAAGTAGAAGAAAAACCCAACCAATAATTGTCCAAACTTAAATCTCAAGGCATTATCCTATTTAATCAACTTCAAGTTTACCAGAAGTTGCCTTTGCATACAGGTGCATAAATCAAATGATGCATCTTCCATGATCATCCTGTAGGTAGCATTTATCGCTGTAGCAGAGATAGAGTTGATCCTGCTAGCATAAAATGTTCGGTAACCTATAACCATGCAGGGATATTTGACCTGATCGTCCTTGATGGGATTGATGGTCATTCCCCATAGGTCGCTCATAGAACCGGTGAGCTTGGTCATTCTGTCTTGCTGATCTTCCTTAGGGATGGCACTTCATCGATGTTATAGAAACCAATGACGGCATGAATCACTTTTGGTGTGATGTCATACATTTTCTCTAAGTACATTTTATCACCGTGCACTCTGCTCAGAATGATGTGGATATGATCATCTGAAAAACTCTTCAAGGAAATAGACTGCATTGTGAAGCTTCTTCTTTTCCAGGATTCTAAATTTCAGTTTAATCTTCTTGTCCTTCCCGTTGAACAAACTCAACTGAGAATGGATCACCAGAGATCCTAGGTCTTCAATTTTATAGTCAATGTAATCAGAAATGCCTTCCTCCACTATAACACTAGCGGGTATTTGAGATAGGGCATTGTATTTTTCCTTCCGTTGAATGAAGTCTACTAAATCAACAGGTGCGCTAGACCTAGAGTGTGATGCGGAAGCCATGATAAATAGAGAAATTTGAAAAATACCTTCGTAAATCAAAATTTAGGGCTTGCAAATTATACTTCACCACACACTCCTTCGGTTGCTGAAATACCACTTTGTGTTCTACACTTGACCGATTGATATTAGCTTTTGATTCTTCTTCAAGGTTTTGAAAATTCTTCGGATAGTAATCCAAATCGCTTTTCATCGCTCAGTGCTTAAAAACTTCTTCGCTCGAGAACTCATAAGTGAAAAAATAACTTGAAAAATCCTTTTAAACAAGTTCTTCACCTACCATAATAAATGCTCCACTATTATGACATACACCCTAATTTGCCTTTTACCATTTCCAGTCTTCTGCTAGTTGATAGGTATCACATACCAGTTAAGGTCTTTTACTGGTGTAAACCGGGGGTTCAAAATATTTCACAATTTGCTCCCCCTAAGCTTTTATGATGCTTAGTTTGTCAGTTCAGTGTCTTCCACACTAGGTACAGAAACCAGTTCTTCATGAATCACTTCTTCTGGCTTCTTCTTCTAGGTTTTCCTCATATCTACTTGAACAATATCAACATCTATCTTTCCTTCCGAAGTGACCGGTATATCATCCGATATATTCTTTCTCATTCTATAGAATCTTGTTGTATGACCCAGTTTGATGTAATGATAGCAAATCATTCCAGGTGATCTCCAAGGTCCATTGTTCATGATTCCATTCTTCCTTCTGCATGTTGCAACAGCGTGAACACTACCATGATAGATAAAATAGGTTTCTCTCCATCTGGTTGCCGCTTGATAGTGTAGCATCGAAGATTAGGAATCATCAAAACAATAGATCAAAACACTAGACATGATAACTCAATCATGAGAGCACTCATTGCAAATGAACCTAATCCTAAGCACACTCAATAGAGATATGAAAACAAAGCATTCAAAATGAAAGATTATGCAAACCAAATGCAAAATTGAATGCTCCTTCCATGCGGCTCCATTGTTCTTCTTTCCTCTTCAATGGATTTGTGGATCTCACCTACAAGTGCAAATACAATTGAAAGCAAGATTGATGAAAAGCTCAAGAGTACTAGAAGCATAAGTTCATTAGTCTGATAGGAATTCGGCTTTGATTGATGAAGATCATCCAATTTATAGAGAAATTGGAGAAATGGACAAATTAGCATGATAGTGATTCGAATAGAAATTCAAATCAAGAATAGCAAAGTTATGACATGTTGCTATGCAAAAAGGCTTATGACAATTTTATGACAGATTCTATGACAAATTTCTATGTCAAGACAAATTCTATGACAAATTTCTATGTCAAGACAAGTTCTATGACAAATTTCTAGGTCAAGAGTATGACGCATGAAGCACAAAAATAGGGAGAACTAGAGACAAGTTAATTAGGTGGAATTTGAATTAGAAAATTAGAAAATAGGTGGAAATTAGGAATTAGGAAAATAATGAAATTATAGGAAATTAGAAAATTATAAATGAGGAAAATAGGAACTTAGTGAATTAATTAATAATTTCTCATTTATCAATTAATTCACAAAGAGGGAATTGAAAATTAGAAAATTAGGAGTTAGGAGAAATTAGGTAAATCAATTAATAAATTTTCATTTATTAATTAATTCACAAAAAGAGGAATAATTAATTAGCCAATCAAATGAAACATTTAATTGTGACACGAAGACCTAGGATAAATAAATAAATTATTTAATCCTAGAGGAAGAAATGACACACAAGGTTAAATGGTTAAATCAAAAAAACCCTGGAAGATGAATTAGGTCTTGAAAGATAATTGACTCGATTTGATTTGATTTTGGATTGATAAATGACCAATGTAATAAATGATTTGATTAAATGCGCCAATTGACGAGGAACAATGACAAATTGATCCAAATTGACATAATTGAGACAGACAATGATCGATGACAAAATAACTTGCAAGCCGACAAGATTGAAAATGACCACGATCGATGACAAATCGATCGCAAAATGACAAGATCGAACAATGACCACGATCGATGACAAATCGATCGTAAAACGACAAGATTGAAAAGAGGACAAAACCCTAATTAGGATTGACGATGTCCAAAATGATAACAAAGAAGCACGCTCATTGATGCAACAAGATAAAATCGATCAAAATCATGACTGGATAATGTTGTCGACAAGACCAAATTCGAGGATGAGATGATTGAAGAATATAAAAGAATGACTCGATGTTTGCAAATGATAAAGACCAAGTGCGTGACATAGGAGAAATGTTAATGCGACGCAAAAACCTAAAATGAGGCAATGCGCAAATGTTAAAGTATGACCTCGCAAGTGTTTGACCATTTTTAGGTGTCTACATTTTGCCCCTCTTTGAGACAATGCGATTTTAAGCATTGTTTCAAAGAACAATAACGAAAATGCCCTAGACAATAATAATGACATATGCATGCCCCCTCGAGGAATTGGCCAGAAACATGCAGAAAAGAGGCCAATTGATCGATAAGAAGGACAGAAGACAATAGGTTCGAACATACTGCCAAGATTGATGGAAGAAATGTTAGTAAGAAGAAATTAGATAGAGGACAGTTAGAGATGAAGGAAAACTTGCTTTCACATATGCACATAAGTAGGTGAGAACCTTTATTTTAATGTAGCAAAATGGATGCATAGCATCATGGCATTGAAGGCCAGAGCTGAAATGCAACCCTATTTGCGAAAGACAGACACATCATAGATAAGAAACAATCACAATCAAAAAAGAAAAGGATCATGAACCATCCCGGTCACTCTAAATCACTTAGTGACATCATCGAGCAACATAGGAACATGATTGAAGATAAATCAATAAAAAGATAAGATGCACAAATTCAAGAAAATCAAATAAACATCTTGATCTTCATTGTCAAAAGTTGAAAGTGTTGATAGGATGATCATGCTGTCTGGTTTCAGGACATGTGGTACCCCATCTAAGACAGGACATAGTTTGGTTTTGAGTATACCACACCCTGTATAAGACCCATGATAGTAGAGACAAGGACAAATGATTTTGAGGTTGATTGATATGACAATTTTTGATCAGTTTGAATGTTTGAGTGAAAAAGTTCATCTGGTTAAAGCATGATTTCATTAAAGCATAGTGTGAAATGGATTGCGAGTGTCGTTGGAGGAATGCTCAGTGATTTGTCTATGCAAAAAAGGAATAATTTATTGCAAAATGTTTGTTTTTGTTTTTGGAGTTTTATAAATTTTTGTGTTCATTTTTCTCAGGACTTTATTTGATTTTTAGAGATTTTTTCAAGACATTTTTCGATTTTTATGAATTTTTTCAGGACATTATTCAATTTTTATGACTTTTTTCAGGACATTATTCGATTTTTTTGGATTATTTTAGGACATTTTTCAATTTTTATGACTTTTTTCAGGACATTTTTCAATTTTTATGAATTTTTTCAAGACATTATTCAATTTTTATGAATTTTTTTAGGACATTTTTAAATTTTTTTCGATTATTTCAGGACATTATTCGATTTTTATGAATTTTTTTTTTCAGGACGTTATTTGATTTTTATGAATTTTTTTGCCCCCAGTGTCTAGCAATGCAAGGACTATGACAAATGGATAAATATGCTTTCTAAAATGTTGGTGGATAAAGGGAAGACAAAGGTCTTTTATTATGGAGACAACGCAGATGCAATTTCCAAGAGCTATTGCATGATGGGACAAGATACTGGATATGACAATGTATAGCAGTGACATGGCATGAGGGACATGTCAAGAGGTTTTTGAAAAACATGTTTAAATTTTTCATCCTTATGTCAGATCAAGATCAAGGGATAGAAAAAGAGTGTATGGATAGTGATAAGATATGGATAGGATAAGCAAGACCAAGAATGGATAAGGGGCATGGAGTGAAGGTCGGGATAGGCTAAGGGATAGTGGTAGAAAGTTGCAATAAGCCAGAGAATATGGATGAAAGGTTGTAATAAGCAAATGGGTAAGGACCAAAAGCTATGATAGACTAAAAGCTGCAAACAAGATACATGATGCTCATGATGATCGTCAGCCTTGTCAAGATCAAAGGTGGAAAGAGGAAATTGGACATGAGGGACAATAGGATATGAAGGGTAATGACATGGTATGATAGGATAATGAAGGGCAATAGGATATGAAGGAGGAAACCTGCCCCCAAGTGTGGTGTGTAAGAAGTTCATAAATTACGCATGATGCCTGTTTGCCAGGTTTTCATCACAGTACTTGCCCAAGGTGCCTGTTTACCAGGTTTTCACCAGTGGACGAATCATTTTTCTTTACTTTTTTCTTTCTTTTTTCTTTTTCTTTTTTCACTTTTTTTAATTTGTATTTTGACATTTTCAAGAGAAGATGGACACATGATAGGGGATGGAAGAAGGACTCAAGCGTCTTTTTTTTTGTTTGGATAGTAGCCTTGAAAAATATGGACCATGACCTTTAAAAGTATGCTCAAAGACGTTGGTAGGATAAGGACATGGAAAATGAGATGAAACTAAGGCAAGGTTTTATGCAAAGGATGGGATCAATGGGATCGAAGGATGGAAAATATGGATTGGATAATGGATAGGGTACTTGAAGAAGTGAGCTTCACTGGATGGAAATGAAGGCAAGATCGACATTGGCACACACCTTGAGGGGTGATGGACTGATGGAGGAAAAATGTATTTTGGATATTGAGATTTTGATGGAGGAAAGGCTATGGATTTTGGGACATAAGGGCCCAAAATTGAAGAAGAAGGTGGTGGAGAAATAGACTTGGAAGGTTTGGATGGAGGAACAGCAATTTTAGATGCCAATTTGGGTTGTTCTTTTTGTGCTTCAAGGAGCTTCTTGGGGATCCACATGGTTTTTGATTTTTCATGCTTTTGTGGTTCCTTGGAGTGCATTGCTTGCACAAGGGATTTAGGAACCCATATATATTTTGAATTTTCTTTATTTTGCTCAGTGGGCCTTTGTGGCCTTTTGGATATTTCTTTTTCTTTATGGATCATATTGTTCTTTGCTTTGACATGTCGATTAGATTGGACATGTTGATCTTTGAATACAAGTGGATTGCTAGACTTATGATGCTTATACTTGGCATCCAAATTGCTTGGAGGAGAAAAGGAATGTTGGTGTGGATGGGAATGATATGGAGGCATGTGGGATGGATGGAAGGTTCTCCAAGATGTGTGCCTTTGTTGATGTTGCATAGGAGATGGAGGGATATAGGGACCTAGAATGGATGGAAGCGATGATGGGGAAGGTGGACATTTGGATTTTGACTTTGAAGGGATACCAACACCTTGAGTGTGAGCTTTGTAGCCATGACCATTAGTATACTCTTTGATATGAAGGGGTTCTTGCTTGTGAAGGTCTACTCCTTTGCCTTTATGAATATCTTGACTTGTAGGACACTCTTTTCTTTGGGAAGAAGACGCGAGTCCATTATGAGGTGGATATGATATGAGAGAAATAATGAGATCTTGAAGTGGATCGGGTTGCACCAAAGTGGAAGAACCCATTATGCATGTCGAGGGTTCATGAACATCTTGCACTGACACATTAGAATCATGAGGGGGATTAGGATCATGAGGGGGACTAGGATTGTGTTGTGGACATGGTTCAATGACAGGCTCTTCAAGAGATGGAATGGGAGAAATAATGGGATCATCAAAAGAAATGAGACCTTGGAGTGTATATGGAGAATTAGGACAAGGAGATGGAGGAACAAAAGGATCTTGTGGAGGATTTAAAGGAATAATTTGATCTTGACAAGGAGGAAGATCATTGGAATCCTCTTTAAAGGTGCTTTGCTCTGGACTTTTAATGGGATCATCGGAAAGGATGGAAGGGATATCTTGATCTTTCTTAGGAAGTGGAATGCCAATGGGATTTGAAAGGATATTGTGTTCTTGGAATGGAAGGGGATCGTTTGGGATTGGATGGACTAGGATATCTTGATCTTGCTCGGGGAATGGAGTGTCAATAGGACTTTGGATAGGATGGACAAGAATAGGGGAATCATCGTGAGTGTCTGGGAACATGGAGTCTTGGTCAACAATTGGATGGGATGATAAGGTTTCAGGATCTTGATCTTGATTTTCTTTAGGACTCATTTCTTTGCACTCTAAGTTATCCTCTTGACATGAGGTTGGACTTTGGATATGCATGGGGGATTCTGACAATGAATCAATGTTTTGGCATGAAGGAAATGCACTTTGAACATTCGTGAAGGATTCTGGCAAGGAATCAATGCTTGAACATGAGGAAGAGGGACTTGGAATGGGGTCCTCTAAAATAGATAATGGCAATAAAGTGCATGGTGGCATTGGGTCTTGTATTTCTGAAACATGACAAGGATGTGCATCACGAATTGGATTATCTTGGCAATCAATTATGGATAGCTCTTGGATAATTGCATCCTTGGGTGTATTGTTTGATGAGGACAGTATGGAAGGTTCTTGTGAAACTTCTAGAGGTGTAGGGATAGATGCCAGTAGAGAGTCAATTTGCTTGTGGGGGGATGAGGCATTACTAGAAATAATTGTATTATCTTGATCTTCCTCAAAGAACTCACTTGGTAGTTTCCTTAAGATCATTGCAATAAAGCCACCTTTCTTTCGAGGTTTTGACATAGTTGTATCTGGAATTTGAACTTGTTTGGCAAGGAGTTGGTTCTGATCTAATGTCATGTTTTGATATTGGACTTGGTTCAATTGTTCTGACATGTTTGAAACTTGGCTTGGTGTGGGGTGCAACCTTTGTTTTTGAATGTTTGGTGATTGTGGTTGTTGACATTGATATGTTGATTGAACTTGTTGATATTCCACCATTGATTGAACTATTTGTGGACATTGTATAGTTGGTTGGACATATTGTTGAAATTGGACCATTGGTTGTATATGTTGGATGATTGGTTGTGATGGTTGAAAATCTAATTGATAGTAAACACCTTCTTGTTCTTGTTGTGGAGCCACATAATGTTGAAATTGATGTTGTCTCCTTTCTTGTAATTGTTTCATCATCTCTATTTGTGAGAGGAGAGCTGGTATGTCTGATCGTTCAAGAAGAGATCTTACATCAATTGGCTCGATATTTGGATTTTGACCTGGAAATTTTTGAAACATTTTGGACACTTGTGATCTATTCTTCACAATTTTTTTCACTTTTTGTTCCAAAATCTCATTTTCTTGAGCTAGTTTCTCCTCTAGTTTTTGTATTTGGACATTTACATCATCATGAAAAGTTTGATCAATATTTCCTTGTTGTTGGGTTGGATATAATTGTGATTTCCTTGGATTAAAGTTTGATTGCATTGTCGGTTGATATGTCAAACTTTGTTGCATCATTGGTGCTTGGAACCTTGTTTCAATAGACATGTCACTATGCAAAATGCAATATTTTTGGAATTTTTGATTTTAAAAGGATGATGTATGATATGCAACTAAATGCAAACTAAATAGATGCAAATTCAATCCATGGCAAGAGTGCAACCTATGTTTTTGTTTTTTTTTCGAGATTTTGACAAACTTTTTGAAATGCAAATCTAAAAAGAGACCCTTAGGAAATTGATATGATGTCTAGACCTCAAAGGACAAAAGGACCAAGTGACAAAAGGACAAATGACAAAGTCTCCCCTATATGCTTGGATACTAAGCTAGGTTTGACCAAATGACAATAATGACAAAAAGAGAAAAGGTTTGATAAGGTCTAGACTTCTTAACAATGACTTAGGGTTTATCAAAGATTTGGATTACTCAAGTATGACAAGACCTAGCTTTTACACTATATGCAAAAGGACAATTGCTATGACATGATAATGACTTAAGCTTAATGAAGAGCCTTAGAGTATGCAAATATGAATGTATGCTAATGGTATGACTTTAATGCAAGAGGACACATGCAAATGGATGACCCCTATTGAAAGGAGTATGACTTAGGTGAAATCTAACCTTGGTACTTGACAATGAACTTTGCAAAATGCAACCTAGGATGAACCTAAATGCAAGTGACATGAATGTTAAGACAAGATTTTGAACAATGTTTGATAATCATGTTGGAAGATGTGTTTTGAACCTTGTTGAACTTTTGTTGCATGAAATGTTCTTGTGTTTAATCTTGTTTTGAATCAATTTGCCTTGTTTTTGAAATGATATGAAATTCAACTTTTGGCAATCAAAGAATACAAGATATTGCAACTTAGACTCAAGAAAATCATGCTCATTCACACATTTCTTATGGTAGGCAAGGACATTAGGTACTTGAGAGGTAGACTCATTATGGGATTCAAGGAGAATACATAGATGCTTGACCCCACGGACTCCCCTCCACGTCACTCACTTCTCAGGGCAGCCAAGCATCAGTCCCCATGGAAATCTCCCCATGGCGAACTTAGTATCTCATCCAAGTATCCGAACTTGTCCTTCTCAAGCAACTAGAAGGGTTTTTGGCCTCTAAAAACAAGGTGTTTAGTAAGGATTTCTGTTAAGTGTTACTCCTTGATGTCACGCAAGCATGATTGAGACATTAAGCCCACCAAGATACCAAACAAATGTAGTCATGCAAGCATGATTTAGACCAAGAGGCCCTACTTAGATGTTGATATGAGAAAGAGTCCAAGGGTCATCACTTCCCAAGTAACTACAATTCCCACGTAACGCTTCCTTCAAAGCTTTCGCTCATCGGGTATTTTTTTATAGTGAGTTAGAATGCCAAGGAATTCTAGCCGTACTCACTTTGGGTCATTCCCTTCTCACGATTATCACTTGCTTGCAAAAGCAAAGTGGTCGGGAAGGCAGGCCCTCTAAAGGTGACACACAATCAAAACAACAAGCATGGTATCGAAGATCTGGATTTCTGATCACCCTAAGAAGGATGAGAGCATACTCTCCTACTCCAATGTCACACTTAACAATCAAAGCAAACAAATGTTCATTCCCACCTATTTATAAATCACTAAGTGCCTAATTAAAAATCTCAAACACACAGTTTGGTTGTTTCTCCAAGGCAACCTGCAAAACCCAAGTTAGAGGTTTGATTTGTTGTCTTTAACCATCGATTCTACATAACACATGTTAGTAGTTTGATTTTTAGTCTTTGTCATGCATATGCCAAGATCCTGCACCAATTATTAGTACCAAAATCCAAAGCACAGAAAACAGAAAGCAAAAACACCAAAAATTTAAAGTAAAAACTGCATTTTTCACCTCTGTTCTGGACTTTACACAAGCGTAGAACTCATGACACAGGCGCAAGATGTCTGATACAAGTGCAAAATGTTGCATACACAGGCGCAAGATGCATGACACAGGCGCAAGATGCTTCACACAAGTGCAGAAGTCTCCAGAATACCCTGCACGACCCTATTTTTGGGTTTTTGACCTGCAAAATCAACTTAGAAGCACTCCAAAACATAGTAAAGGGGTTAGAAGGTTAGTATTCATGTCGGGTTCACCAATTAATGTAGCATCAGAGATTAGGAATCATCAAAACAATAGATCAAAACACTAGACATGATAACTCAATCATGAGAGCACTCATTGCAAATGAACCTAATCCTAAGCACACTCAATAGAGATATGAAAACAAAGAATTCAAAATGAAAGATTATGCAAACCAAATGCAAAATTGAATGCTCCTTCCATGCGGCTCCATTGTTCTTCTTTCCTCTTCAATGGATTTGTGGATCTCACCTACAAGTGCACATACAATTGAAAGCAAGATTGATGAAAAGCTCAAGAGTACTAGAAGCATAAGTTTATTAGTCTGATAGGAATTCGGCTTTGATTGATGAAGATCATCCAATTTATAGAGAAATTGGAGAAATGGACAAATTAGCATGATAGTGATTCGAATAGAAATTCAAATCAAGAATAGCAAAGTTATGACATGTTGCTATGCAAAAAGGCTTATGACAATTTTATGACAGATTCTATGACAAATTTCTATGTCAAGACAAATTCTATGACAAATTTCTATGTCAAGACAAATTCTATGACAAATTTCTATGTCAAGACAAGTTCTATGACAAATTTCTAGGTCAAGAGTATGACGCATGAAGCACAAAAATAGGGAGAACTAGAGACAAGTTAATTAGGTGGAATTTGAATTAGAAAATTAGAAAATAGGTGGAAATTAGGAATTAGGAAAATAATGAAATTATAGGAAATTAGAAAATTAGAAATGAGGAAAATAGGAACTTAGTGAATTAATTAATAATTTCTCATTTATCAATTAATTCACAAAGAGGGAATGAAAAATTAGAAAATTAGGAGTTAGGAGAAATTAGGTAAATCAATTAATAAATTTTCATTTATTAATTAATTCACAAAAAGAGGAATAATTAATTAGCCAATCAAATGAAACATTTAATTGTGACACGAAGACCTAGGATAAATAAATAAATTATTTAATCCTAGAGGAAGAAATGACACACAAGGTTAAATGGTTAAATCAAAAAAACCCTGGAAGATGAATTAGGTCTTGAAAGATAATTGACTCGATTTGATTTGATTTTGGATTGATAAATGACCAATGTGATAAATGATTTGATTAAATGCGCCAATTGACGAGGAACAATGACAAATTGATCCAAATTGACATAATTGAGACAGACAATGATCGATGACAAAATAACTTGCAAGCCGACAAGATTGAAAATGACCACGATCGATGACAAATTGATCGCAAAATGACAAGATCAAACAATGACCACGATCGATGACAAATCGATCGTAAAACGACAAGATTGAAAAGAGGACAAAACCCTAATTAGGATTGACGATGTCCAAAATGATAACAAATAAGCACGCTCATTGATGCAACAAGATAAAATCGATCAAAATCATGACTGGATAATGTTGTCGACAAGACCAAATTCGAGGATGAGATGATTGAAGAATATAAAATAATGACTCGATGTTCACAAATGATAAAGACCAAGTGTGTGACATAGGAGAAATGTTAATGCGACGCAAAAACCTAAAATGAGGCAATGCGCAAATGTTAAAGTATGACCTCGCAAGCGTTTGACCAGTTTTAGGTGTCTACAGATAGCAATTGCTTCCTGACTGATGATTATAGGTATTAAACCGATTTGGGTTCCGGTTTCTAGAGGGTTTAGAAAAAACTCCTTGACTCCTTTGAGGATACCTTCCAGTGTTATGCATGACAGACTTGCATTCAAATGCTCTATGCCCAAACTTGTTGCATGCATAATAATTACCATTGAATCTATTGGGTCTAGGCTTATCATTTAGAAAATAAGGAAAATTATTGTAAGCCTTACTTCTACATACATTAGCAGTGTGTCCTTCCTTGAGACAATTAAAGCAAACAGGTTTGAACTTTTGTTTACCGTTATCCTTTGGTGCTGGTTGTTTATTTGATGTTCCATCTTTTGTTCCAGAGGTCTCACCTTCCTCATAATCAAAGAAACCAAGTCTATTGGTATTCTTTACCGGTTTAGCTGATTCAAGCTTCTGCTCTAGCTTGATAGTGCTCTTATTGAATTTGGCATGTATTTCCTTTGACTTAGTAAGTTCTTTGGTAATAGCAACATAGGATTCCTTTAAGGTTGCATTCTCAGAAACAGCCATGTGTAGTTCACCTTGCATTTCTTCCTTTTCCATTTTATTTTCATGAAGATGAGCAGTAAGTGCACCGATCTCTTGCTTCAGCTTGGAGATCTCATGATCTTTGTCTTTTACCAGATCTTCAGTTTTCCTCCGATTCTCAAGCTCTTGACACATTCTAATAGTTAGTCCTTCAAGTTCCCTTCTTAGGTTGGCATCGAACTCATTCAATTTTTCAAATTATTGAACTAGGGCTTCCATGTCCGCTTCATCAGAAGAACTTTTTTCAGTTAGCTCCATCAGTTTTTCAGCATGCTCTCTTCATTTTACCTGAGGGGCCTTATATTTGACTTTGAGTTCATCATAGGCTTGCTCAGTCTGAGTGAGCTGATGAGTAAGTTCACTCACAGTGTATTCCCCCATAACTCTTTCCAAGTGGTTAGACTTATAGAATGGTTGGCTCTGATACCAATTGATGAATACTAAGAGGGGGGTTGAATTAGTATTCCAGAAAATATAGAACTCAAACACTTTATCAGTCTAGCAATAAATCAATATAACAGTTTAACTAACAAACTGATTAACACAAATACAAACCAAATAGCAAGTAAGGCATTCACCCACAGAAGTACAATCACCATAACACAAGATATTTTGACATGGAAACCAAAATGGGAAAAACCACGGTGATATGAAATTCACAAGTAACTATCTGTAGAATAGTAACCAAATTGGTTAAGGTCACAAAATGTTCTTTACCAGAACAGATCTTGTTAGGAATTTCAATCTCTATTAGGAGATAAGTCCGATTAAAGAATACCTTGTGAGAGGATTTCAAACCCACAGATGTGAATCACCTTGTTAGAGGTTTTACAAAGGATTTTCTAGGCCTACCCCGTTAAGGGTTTCTGACTTGTCAAAGATGTGAGTAATCAATAAGTGAATGACCTAGTAAATGGCACAATCTGCTTGATCAGATCTATGGTAGCTCATTGCTGATGCATTTCAACATTACTTTTGTCTTCAATAAATCCACACTCTGTTATAGCACATAGACTTGATCTTCTCTATCAAGATCATACATACAAGAACTCATCAACCACCCAAAACCCTAACATCTACACACACTAAAGCCCTCGACATGATGTTCTTAAAAGGAATCTGATTTCATGTCGGTCCAATAGGATTACATTGCAAGTTCATAGGTTCATTTTATCTAGACACATTTGGTAACACGACAAAAAATCACCATCAAAGTGTCGGTGGATGGTAACTCATCACAAAAATATACCGGTTGGTAACTCATCAAAGAGTATTACCGGTTTATACAAATTTACTGATTATCGATTGGTAACCCAGAGTAATACCGGCTTAACTATTAAATAGATTACCGGTTTGACAAAAATAAAGACTGGGAAAATGATAATTGTCACTTCTAGTTCCTTTGCTTTGTTCTGCTTTAGATCCTCGAACCACTTGAGGTCTTCATACCGCTTGAGGTCTTCATACCGCTTGAGATCTTCATGCCACTTGAGATCGATAAACACTTTCTGCAAAACACCGATAGTCTAAAGACTACAACATAATACCGGTTTGGAACAAATACCGATTGAGCATAATTCATACATTGAAGAGGTGATCTCATAGCAAGTGTGTGTCCATCAATGACAATCACAACATAATCATCAAAAATGCCAACATAGGCATTACAATGAATCTTATATATTTGAAACATAAATTAAGAAGCATTTCATGTCAGCTTCAAGAACACACCAAAAAAGATGAAATGTTTAAGTAAGTCGGCTCAAATCCATCTCCAATGCATATGTGGACCCAAAAAAATGTCCAAATGCTTCCCACAAGACATCTCATCAACCTCTAACACATAAAAGTTCATCAAAATCCATCTGCAAAATGAATTACCATATGTTACTGGTGATATGCATTGTTATTATAAATAACCAGTCTACTAGATCTTCCAACTCACATCAAACTCAACACCGAAGGCCACAAACCGGAAATAAGACATATTACATATCTACAAGCCTTCTTCGAAATCTGCCAAGAAAAATACCTCACTAAAATAATCTGCCAACCAAAACATTGAACACTCTACTAGACACACTGCTCTTACCAAACCTCATCAAACTCAATCAATCTTTCAATATGATCACATTAGGAACTGTAGATACCTAATCTAATATGAGATACCATCAATGAAAAAATCTCATTATACTTGTAGTGTCTCTTGCCAACATAACCATGATAAATAAAATTAGATGAATGGCCATTTTTTTGGTTGTTTTTAATGCATATATCAAGCATTTAAATCCTTTTCATGGGTAAGTGCACCAAGATGGTGAACAAAAAAGTGGCCACATGCCAAAAAAAAATCAATTTTTTAATAACTCGCGTGGGTTCTGAAAATTCAAAAGCATGCTAGGCTTGGTAACATCAAGCCTAGGAAAAAACAATTTAAAAAACAAAAAGTTCCTCAAAACTTGTACAGGTTTTGAGGAAAATTATTCTTTTGGGTAGCCCATGGGTTTTTACCATTTTCAATGCCAAAACCCATGGAACAACAAGAGAAAGCCAAAAATCCACATCAACTACAAGAGTTTGTAATTATTTTGGATTTTTCCAGCATTAAGAGCAATTTTCAACAATGGCACCCCGTCGAACAAGTAAAATTTGATTGGTTTGATTATTTTTGTTTGCATTTTAATTGAAGTAGGGTTTTTTAATTGATTTAAGTTTTATTTTTATTAATTTGATGTCAGATTCATCAAGCAATCCCCAAAAATGAAATAGACAACAAAGACCTCCTTCTGCACAAGTAACACAAGCAATCCCTGCAAACATTGCACATAAGCAACAAGAAAACCCTCAAGAAATTGCTCCACAACCACAAAATCCTCAAAATGTTGCTCCTCAAAAACCACCACCACCCCGAAACCATTCACATCCTCCATTAGATTGTGTAGAGGAAACACAAGAGGATCTCATCAGTCACCTTACACAAAATAGTGCCCAAATTTCTATATTGGTGAATAGGTTGAGGTCCTCTAGGCTTGAGCACCACTCAGCCCTCACCAGAATGCTAGAAACAATGGCTAATAGTGCAAATGAGGTATCTAGGGAGGTTACAAAATGGAGGTCATGGAGGGATAGGTGTCAAATATTTAATGCAGATTGGTTGACATATGATCAAGTGAAAAAAGGGCATACTTAAAGTTAACATATGTGCTCTTTGTTACAAGCTAGGGTTGTCGTTGCACCAAAAGATTGACCTGTCAATGCTCAATACAACCACTAGATTTATAGAATCTAGAGGAGGCTATTAAACCATGTCACAAATCCCCATAAGGGACGCTGACCCACTCCCAACAATCCCCTTCCCAGTGTCACTCGCCCTGGCCTACGTGATTCAAACCTGTGACCAAACTCTGATACCACTTGTTACAAGCTAGGGTTTCCGTTGCACCAAAAGATCAACCTATCAATGCCCGATACAACCACTAGACTTATAGAATCCATAGGAGGCTGTTAAACCATGTCATGAATCCCTGCGAGGGACACTGGCCCATTGCCAACACTCTTTTCACCGATGCTGTTACCAGTAACAACCTATAACTAAATACGAATCAGTTTCCTATACATTGGTGTGTTCATGCTAGGCTGAAAGAAACTTTTTGGGATAGGTGGTATATGGTCTTTGACCAACCACCTTGTAATAATTGGGAGGTGTCTCTATATTTTTTGAGAAAGTTGTATTGTGAGTTCATCCTCGACGAGAAGCCAAATTACTTTGAGATCCAACAAATTTAGGGTAGAGGGAGAGGCTCTCTATAGGATAGACATCGGGCCTATAAGGTGGTACAACCATAACATACGAGGCATATAGCTCCTAAACTCATGGTTCATGTCACTATCCCTATATCCTCGATGAAGTCTATGGAATTATAGACTCTTCAGGCAACTGCATCATTAACTGATGTCATTGTTCAACATGGAACACAATTGGTAAGAGAAGAGGATGTACCAACACTTGCAACACCTCCTTCATGAGTGACACCTCCTTCATCAGCAACACCTCCTTCATCAGTGACACCTCGTTCATCAGTGTCACCTCATGCATCATTTGGCAAGGGCTAGCACATTCAACATATGTGCCACACCTACCAGGGTGTATGTTCTTGTGTAGACACTGATGCGGATGAGGATGGTTCAACATCTCATTCGTGTACATCTTGTGGGAGTAGATACCATGTTTCCTTTGTAGAGGATGTGCCCCTCAAGGATGACCTGATCAGTATGATGTACCCTCTCTATCAGAAATAGGTGCATTTAATTCTGTTTATGACATGTTATCAATAAAGTCACTAAATCTTATTAAAAAAAATGAATTTTTTTATAAAGAACAGTTTAAAGTGACATATAAATAAAATGCATTGTAGGGTGCAGTTGGTGGTGGGATTACACCACTTACTTTTTACTCGACTCCACGATCATGAGTAGTTTCGTCACCAAAGGTAAAGATTTGTAAATTTGTTAAAAATATAATAATACACTGGTTTCAAAATATCTTTTGTTAATTATATGTATCATTAATTGGTGTTTTATAGGGATTATCAAGGGCTGAGATGTCCCAATTTGATGATATCATGCTTTTGACCATTGACTTTGGCCAAGATTGCTATGCGGTACAATTTAGATTTATATTTTTTTGACTTGAGTGATATATTAAAAACATTCTCTTTTCCCTTCTGATAATTTTTTCTATTAATTTACCCCACTTTCCTTGAGGACATCTCATGTGAGAACTCCATCCTCTAGCACTCCAAGGTAGAAAAAGATATCCTCTTAGACACCCAAACAACAGAAGGTAATTTAGTACAATTCAAATTCATTTGTTGAAATGTATTACGATTAAACATGTATATGTAGATATTGATAAATGCACTAAATTTATTTGTTCTATATACAAAAATATATGGGGTTTACATAATTAATGAATGCACTGATGTCGATGAGGTTGTTAGGATTCCCACAGATACTGAGGGGGGGGGTGTAAATCAGTATCTGACCGGTTTAATGATTTTCTTAACTTAAAACATGTAGAACATATCAATATAGTATACCAGTATATAGAAAGTAATGCAATAAACAAAGATAAGAGCAACCACATGAAAAACACACCAGAACACAATAATTTAACGAGGAAACCTGGTGTGGGAAAAACCTCGATGGGATTTGTGACCCACAATATTCACTTACTAGCCAATAAGAGAATATTATTGCTACAAGAGGGGCCTACACATGCAGGAAGGCCAAGTGCCTAGACCTCACTGCTCAATTACAAAATAGGAAGTCTCACCGACTTACAAATTGGATTATATAAATCCAATGTCTTCTATTGCTTCAAAATAGCATCTACTATGCTAGATTCGGTACCAGTTTATAACTCTACTTGTTACATAAAACCTTAACCTATAATTCGCATAATAGGTCCGCCTTATTTCGCCTAATTACCTTCCTCTATGATTTCATTATACCTACAATGAACTGTCTTACCAACTTGCCAAGTCAACTTACAATGATTTTACAATAAAAAGAAAAATATATTATCAACAAAATTCCTGTCGGCTTCTGTGTTGGTATGCTTCCTTTCACTGGTGGTGTCGGTAGCCTGTGTGCCAGTGTAGAGTCTGATCTTGCTAGTGCCGGTGGATTGCCTTACTGGTATCATAGGATTGTAAGGTTGCCATCAATGACAAAACCTTCAATCACTTACAATGTCTCATTGGAGTGTGCATTTGCCAACAATCTCCCCCTTTGGCATTGATGGCAACACTCATGAGAAAAATTCAAAAGTGTAACCAAAAATTGAAGTCCAAAAATTTTACCAAAAATGTGTACCAAAAGAATATGTGAACTCCCCCTAAGCAGATGAGTCTTTTGCTGATTATTTTTCTCATACCACTACTCCCCCTTTGGCATCAATGACAAAGGTTGTCAAGGTGTCAGTAGAGTGTGGTTTCCCTTCTCAACCTTGTAACCGGTTGGTTACAATCTAAAAAAGATCCGCCAAAACCAAATTTAGGCTTTCAAGAAACGTTTTGCTATCTTTTATTGCTGCCTCTGTCCTCTGAACTGTACCAGTGAGGTGTTGCATTTGCTCTGCCAGTGTTTTCTATCCTTGAACTAGAGAATCTGATATTTCTTTCCTTAAAGATGCGAGGTAGTCCAATTTTGGACTTAGTCTACATTTAAGATCCTTAGCCTTAATTTTTATTCTTTCCTTTTCTCTTCCTAGTTTTAATAGTTCTTCCTCAAAACTTGTTATCTTCTGCTCAAAAAATGATAATGAATCAGATGAATTAATGAAATTGTCAGCTAGTTTATTTATTTCCTCCTGTATCTTGCTCATTTTTTTGTCCATATCAACTGTCAAAAAGTTTGTTTTACAAGTATCCCTGTACAAAGTCTTGAATTCCTTTAATGTTCTACATAGTTCCGATAGTAGTGTGTCAAACTGCCTTGTACACTTCTTTATTTCTTCCTCAAAGAATTTTTGTTTTTCCTTTTCTAATCTCTCCTTGAATGCTTCCTCTTTTATTTGTTCAACTATCATAGTGTTGTCAGTAATATACTTAGACAAAGTGTCAAGTTGACTCAAAGAATCCTTATTATCTACATTACATTTTGGAGCTATCATCTTCAAAATTGGAATTGTATCATCTATAGCCTTGTATGCTTGCGAACTACAATCTGTTATTTTCTTTATAGAGTCCAAAAGAACTTCTGTTACATTTGTTGATTTGAATCCTATAGTTGAAGGGCCAACATTTTGTATTCCACCAGTGGGAGCAATATCCTTACTTGTAGTGACCTCTGGTAGATCAGTTTGTGTTTCCATTTCCTTAAGCAAAGGCTTGTCATGCTCTGTTGTTGCCGGTGGTACTGACTTTGTGTTGTCTTGTTGCTTTGCTGTAGCCTGTTGCTCTGCCTGTTGTTCTCTGTTACCACCTGTTGGTTTTCCTTCTGTGTTATCTGTAACTGGTGGCTCACTAGCCATATTTGTCTTTCCGGTTGTGTCTTTATCTACCACAATATTAACTTTCTAAGTACAAATGTTAACTGTGTATAATACCTCAGAATTAGGATTTGTATCCTCTTGTGATATATTCATACTCTCATTAGCTGGTTGATATTCATTTGTAACTACCAGTGGAGTATCTTGAGACGGTGGGGGTAGATTATGTATTATTTTTAAGCTCGGAGGCCCACCAACCTTGCCTTTTCCTTTATACTTGTCTTTCTGATACACTTTGATAGGTTTGGGATATCTATACTCTTCTTGTTTTTCTTTCTCTACAAGGAATATATCTCATCCATTTGCAGTTTCCTCCGCAACCTCATTCACTCTACCAACCATCAGTGCTATATGCCGATGTGCAGTGGAGAATATTGACCGATTAGCTTCAGATATCAAATCATCTATTTCCTTTGGTGAGTTTACTAGGTAAACAACAAGTAGTTTTTCAACTTTAATTTTCTTATAAAGCTCTACAATAGCTTGTCTTCTAGCCTCCAGTCTCTTAAATAGTTCAGCCGGTAATTAATGCACAACTTGCATTAGAAATTTCTTGTAAATGTCCAAGTGCAGAACTACACCATTTTCAACTTTTTCTTTATCATCAATTGACAATGTGTCATATAGTTTGTTGATGTTCTTAAGCTTTCCTTCCTCTGTTATTTCATCCAACAGTTTGTCAATTGGAGCAATATTTTGTTGAGTCTTTTTCTTCTTGGGAATTGTCTTCTTGGTCAGGGGCCTCACTACCTATTGTTTTTGCCCGGTTCTTCTAGGAGAAGGTGTAGATACCGGTGAAGGTTCCCTTTTCCTCACAACTCTTTTAAATGCAGTCGACATATCACTCTCTGAAGAAGTTGCTACTGGTGAAAGGTGAGTTTCTGGCTGTAGTGCTTCTAACTCATCTTCAGTGATACCAGTTTGTTTGAATACATCTTCTTTGATAGACTTAGCCTGCCTTGATCCTTTTCTCACTGTTGCTTCTACCTTCTTCACTCTCTTCTTAGATTGGATTTGATTCTCAATGGTTTCAACACTGCCAAATACCTCTTCCTTAGGTTCCTTGGGTGCTTCCAGAAGGGCTTTTGCATATTTTTCAATTATGTGATCATTTGTCTCATAACCCATTTCAGTAACCCAAATTGTTCTTGGGATAACTGCATCCATCCAGATCTCATCCTTCTTAATGACAAAACATATTTCAATCTTATATTTATTTATAATTTCTTGTGACAATCTAACTCTAGTGTTCATCCGGGCCTTCAATGCTAGAAAGTACTCATTAATATTATTTTCTTTGTTTCCACCCATGTTGTTCAATAAGTCAGATAGTTGTTTCCCTACTGGTATGTCAAAACCAAGATTCTTATTACCTATATCAGGCACCTATTTTGTTATATGTAGCATTAAATAGACAAGTAAATTGCCAAATCTAAATGTACCCTTTTTATTTTTCTTAATTTTTCCAAGATTATCAATAAGTTCATCCTTCAACCATTCACATACATCTATTTTCACATTATCCTTAATCATATCATAAGCACTCTTTATGCATAAGCTGGAAACTAAATTTAGTCTGTTTGCATGTGTGGTTTTATAGCCTAGAATCATGCTAATGAATCTCACATTGATGTCGGTTACGTCATTCACCCTTAAAGACCTTTTGTCAGATGTTGTACTTGTTAGGTTCATTACTAGGTCATTTGAGACCTTCTTTGTCTTGTCAGGTCTATTACCAGTGGAGGGTAACCCTGTTACAACTTTTACTACCTCTTTGGTAATTTTATGAGCCGAATCCAACTAGAAAAATGCACCATGTACCTTGCTTAATACTATCCTTATAACTTCCTTAGGGATATCCGAAATGTTAAGAATTTCAGTGAATCTTAGGGTTTTAATAATTTTCTATTCAAGTTTCACATTACCGGAATCATCACAAATGACAGTCTTGTACATGTTCTTAATTTCTTCACCACCTAATATTTCTATATGTCAATGGATATACATTCTAGGGTCTTCTGCAAATACTACTCCTTTGGGAATTTGAGAGAATGCACCAACATTATCATCCTTCTTTGCTATTTCGAGAACTAACTAAAAAACGGGCCTAGGGCGCTTGATTACTTCCACTACTGTAGGGTTTACTATGAATTCAGGTACAAAAGAGGATGCCATGATTATAAATACCTTTTTTTACCTTTGGAAAGATTGATTGCTGAATTGCTTTGCTTCTTTTCTCAAAATGCCTTAGCTCTAGAAATTTCACACTCTTTGAATGTTTGAATGCTTGGTGAAGTAAAATGGAGCCAAAAAAATTGATTTATAATGTTAATTTTCCAACTACCACATTTAATGCATGCCGGTTAATTAAACACTTAACTTTATCTGCCGGTATAGAAGTAATTTCTACTTCTCGCCATCAACCGAGGGAATAATAGTATTTTTCATATTTGATTTCCAAACCCTCAAAGGAATTTTCTTCAATTAGATGAAGAGTCTCCTGCCGGTGGAGTGTTACTCTATTCTGCCCATGGAGGAGTATTTCTATCAACATTTAGTTCTGATTTCCTAATCCATTGTTTTGAGAATTCATGCTTAACTTCTTCAACTTTTTCTTTTCCTTTCAAGCTAGGACCTCTGTTGTTTACCGGTGAGGACTTGCTTCTACAAAATTTAGCAATATGTCTAATTTTGTTACAGGCATAACAAGTCACACTATTTTTCTAAATAGATTTTCCATATCCTATGTAGGTTTGTGTTCTGCATTGATTAGATAAGTGTCCAAATCTTTCACAAACATAACATCTTACATTCATTCTGCAATTTTCAGAATTATGACCAATTTTGTTGCATTTTGAACATTGACCGGTGGGTGTATTGGTATTCTGATAATTTCTAGATCTACATTGATTTTCTCTATGACTATACTTGTTACAGTTAAAACATTTTCCATTGAATTTATAAGCAGTAGGTTGTCTTACCGGTTTGCTATGATCCTGTGTGTTTGCAGTACCAGAGCTTTTACCAACTTCAAAGCCAAGTCCACAAGTGTCACCATTAGGTTTCTGATTCTTCAATAAGTCACCAAGTTCTTCTAAGTTTTTCTTGAATTTTTCTTTGTGTTGATTTGTAGTATCTAGTTCTCTTTCTAAGATTTCTTTCTGTCTCATAATTCCATTGGAGTCATTCTGTGTATGCATCAGATCTATCTTCAACAAATCATTTTCATAGCTAAGTCTTGTGTTCTCATTTGCTGCATGACTTAGTCTTATAGTCAAATCTTCTTCATTCTTCTTTCTATCCTCAATTTCCTTACAAAATCTCATAGTCATATCCTGCATCTCATTCCTTGTTGTCATGTTCTCTTGTTTTAGCTTGTTTATCTGATCATTAAGAGTTTCCTTTCCATCATTCTCATTTTGCATCTTTTCACAGAGCTCTCTTCTCTTGTTTCTTGCAATGGTAACATTTTCTTGAAGTGCTTGAATAATATCCTGAGCTGCCTTTAGATCATCTTCAAGTTTGATATTTTTCAACTTTTCTGTATCATAGTCTGAGAGAGCTGCTTCCAATTGCTTCATCAAATTTTCCATCTCTACCGGTGTCAAGATCTTCCTCAAGTTGTTAGGCTTCTGAAAATAGAGGACTAGGCTCTGATACCAATTGTTAGGATTCCCACAGATATTGAGAGGGGGGGGGGTGAATCAGTATCTAACCGGTTTAATGATTTTCTTAACTTAAAACATGTAGAACATATCAATATAGTATATCGGTATACAGAAAGTAATGCAATAAACATAGATAAGAGCAACCACATGAAAAACACACCATCACACAATAATTTAACGAGGAAGCCCGGTGTGGGAAAAACCTTAGTGGGATTTGTGACCCACAATATTCACTTACTAGCCAATAAGAGAATATTATTGCTACAAGAGGGTCCTGCACATGCAGGAAGGCCAAGTGCCTAGAGCTCACTGCTCAATTACAAAATAGGAAGCCTCACTGACTTACAAAATGGATTATATAAATCCAATGTCTTGTACTACTTCAAAATAATAGGTCTGCCTTATTTAACCTAATTACCTTCCCCCATGATTTCATTATACCTACAATGAACTCTCTTATATATAAGATTCATTTTACAACTTGCCAAGTCGGCTTATAATGATTTTACAATAATAAACAAAATATATTATCAACAAAATTCCTGTCGACTTCTATGTTGGTATGCTTCCTTTCACTATCGGTGTCGGTGGCCTGTGTGTTGGTGTAGAGTCTAATCTTGCTAGTGCCAATGGATTGCCTTGCTGGTGTCATAGGATTGTAAGGTTGCCATCAATGACAAAACCTTCAATCACCTACAATGTCTCATTGGAGTGTGCATTTGCCAATAGAGGTTCAGTACAGGGAAGAGGTGATATCTTCGCATTCACTTTGGATTACATTCTTGCTTGTTCGAAATAACTAAATCCTTTTATGTCTGTATCATATGTTATCATTTTTCATACAGGAAATTATAATAGCTGCATCAGATTCGACTAGGCCTCCTAAAGTTACAGGAGAACTATACGGGGCTTCGCTGTGCATTTGTTCTACATATGTTAAAAATATGTGTTCTATCTAGTTTGTCAACAACTTTGGGTTATTACATGTATAATTGTCTTTAACGTATTACAACCCCCTTCCAAATATCCTATTGATGTTCTACCATTCCATTTCAGTAGAAGTCCTAAATGTATAATATGGGATCCCACACGACCAAGGGAAAGGTATGTCTATCTTAGATCAACTCCTTTTCGATAAGTGCACAACGGAGTTAAAACCCTCTAGTTAACTCCTTTTGGATCACTTACCATGGATATAGGAAATGATCGTAACTAATTCATTTGTGACTTTTCCTCCTATGACCACATCACATCCATACGAGGCTCCGGCATGCTTTAGATTTTTACTCTATTCATTTTTAGTTATTATGTATTATTTTATATATATGTTATTAACTAATATTAATATTGTTTTACCAGTTACATCCTCCTTCAGGAAATCCCATGGATCCTTGAGCTCACCCAATTGTAGAAGACAAAGATGAGGTAATCAAAATTTCAACTTCAAACAATTTAGAGTTTGGTATTTAGTTATTTTGATGTTATATTGAGAAAATATATCTAATTCAACATTTGAATTGTCCTTGTGCAGCCACCTGTAGAGCCACGTACTGCTTTGAAGAGGCTTGATTTTGATGATCTGCCACAGTTAGATACCGATAGAGACATAAAGTTATAGTTGTGGTCATTGAAGGACCAATTTTTTTATATATTAGACATTTGTATATGTATATATCAACTTTGACAGACATGGCACATGCCACATTTTTGTAACTATTATTGACTTGGCATTTATGTCATTTTTTCATATGTACACGATTATTGTTCATTTTGAGATATATGAAACTTGATATTCGATCCACTTTGTTAATTGATATATATGAAACTTGATATTATTGAAACTTAGTTATTTGCTATTGAAATATGATCAAACTTGTTCATTGTGTATATCTCTTGAAATGCGATCCAATTTGTTCATTACTTTTAACTCATATGGCATATAATTTTCAACTATCTATTGCTCATATTGTGTATACCCATGTACCTAAGTACCGACACCGGTAATGCTGATATTGTATATTTTGATTGAGTGAATTTTTCTTTGTGTCCTTGCATGAAGAGATTGGAGTGAAGTTATTATTTCATAAACTCATTCTTATGAATTAAAGTTCATCATTTCAAGAATCAATTAAGACAAGATTTGAGTGCACAAAGCAGATTTAAAATTTATCTAAGGATGAGTTGGCTAAGGTAAGGTTTCTATAACAAGTTGGCCTTAGGGTAAGCAACACACCTATTCATCCAAATTGCCTATAAAAGAAGAGTTGAATCAATAATTTTAACATCAAATCAAACCAATTATTTCTTCTTTCGTCAAAAAATGTAAAAAACTATTAGTGAGAGGTGGCAAAATAGTATGTATCTTTCATTCTTCTCATTGTAGGAGCGAACCGTCAATGCATTTCTGGGTAGCTAGGTTTATGCTAGGTGTTTTATTTTCTTTCTCTCAAAGTCATCTGATCATTCATAGCCAACTCATAGCGATGTTTTCCCTTGAGCGCTCAAACTGGGAAAAATTGTCAAACTTTGACGTCGCATAACTCAGATACCATGGCACTTATGGATGATCCATTTGAACCTATGGGGTTGTGTTGTGTCTTCCTAAAAAATACTCTCTCGGTTTCGGACAACTCGATTCCTTTTTCTTATGTTGAAATTTTTTCTATTGGATCAAAAATTGTCAGTGAGAGGTGGCCAAATAGTGCATCTTTCATTCTGCTCATCATGGGAATGAACCATTAGTGCGATTATGTCTGAGTGGCCAGGCTTACGCTAGGTGTGCCCTTGTATCACTCCCCAAGATGTCTGATCATTTCGAGCCACCTCGTAGCGATGCTTTCCCTTTAGCTCTCAAAGTGGAAAACACGGTCAAACTTTGATGTCACATAACTAGAAGACCATGGAACTTATGGATGATCTATTTGAACCTATGGGGTCATGTTTTCACTGCCTAAAAAATCCTCTCTCAGTTTTGGACAACTCAATTTCATTTTCTTGTGGTAAGATTTTTTCTATCGCATCAAAAACCGTCAAAAACTGTTAGGGAGAGGTGGCAAAATAGTGCATCTTTCATTCTACTCGTCGTGGGAACAAACTGTCAACGCGAGCACATCTGAGTGGCTGGGTTTACATTAGGTGTTCCCTTGTCTTTCTCCCTTAGACGTGTGGTTGTTCTGAGCCACCTCGTAGCGACGCTTTCCCTTGAGTGCTCAAAGTGGAAAAAATGGTTAAACATTGATGTCAGGTAACTCGGAGACCGTGGCACTTATAAATGATCTATTTTAACGTATGGGGTTGTGTTGTCATTTCCTAAAAAGGCCTCTCTCAGTTTCAGACAACTCGATTCCATTTTCTTGTGGTGAGATTTTTCTATCGCATAAAAAACCATTAGTGAGAGGTGGCAAAATAATACATCTTTCATTTTGCTCCTCGTGGGAATGAACCATCAGTGTAAGTGCATCCAGGTGGCTGGGTTTACACTAGGTGTGCCCTTTTATTACTCCCCAAGACATTAGATCATTCCGAGCCACCTCATAGCTGTAAGGCCTTCCCCAAATTAAGCTTTGATTAACTTGGTTGACCATGTTTGACCCTTTTAATAAATGCTTTATAATTTAATAGAATGAACTGTGTTAGACAGATAGACTGGTGAGAAAGGTAATTGAACCAATTTATAGAGTTATTGCACCTTGTGGTGTACATTTTGATGTGTTATGAATTTGAAATCCTAAAAGATCCATTGATTGGATAATCTTGATTTAACGTAGATCAACTATGTCTAGAGGTAGAACTTATATGATTTCGTGATTGGATAACATTGATGAATGTTGATGCGTCATTTATATGCTTTATGATAAAGAACTCTATATGATTCTACAATAGGATAAATTGGAGATGATGTATGTCATTATTGGATTTGCAGGACTTTATTATGATGATAGAATTAAGATGTATGTTTAATGTGTGGGCCAAAATTATGAGAATTATGATAATTGTGTATGTGGATTTAATTGGATATGAGATATATTGAATTGTTCAAATGTAAATTGTATGCGAAGTGTTTGATGTGTATTCTAATTCATGTGTTTAATATTATACGAAGTTATTGGAAATTACTAATGTGTATTTGAGTGGCGCAGGAAAAGATATTCATGTGACCATGGAAATATTACGGGGAACCAAACCTAGACCTATGTATGTTCGTAAAACCAGGGTTTGTCCACTTGGAGAGACAACACCCCATTCGTGTCGTATTTTATTCGTAATAGTAAATGATGCATGTGTGTTAAATGTTATTTATTTGATTTATTTAAATCCAACAAGAGACAAGATTTCATGTGCCATTTTGTAAAAGTATATTCTTTGTGTCACTTGACACATGTTGATTTATGTTTGAGTTTTTTAAATTTGTCTCTTGGAGAGAATTGTTTAATTATAGATTTTTCAATTAATGTAATGAGTTTCCATAAATGCCTTGGGTAAAGAATCTTTGGGATGGTCAACATAGGTTTGACCCGGAAATAAACTTCAGAGGGGTTAAAAAAGGGTTAAATGGACACCTAGGGGTAGTTTAATAGGGTTTCCTAAAGCCCATAAGATATACATAAGGGTTGGGGGTAATTTTAGGCAAGTTTCTACTCCCATGTGACCTTTTAGACACCCTAAAAAGTGACTTTTCTAAGTTGTGCGAAAATTGAAATTTGAAGACTTGAACTAAGTTATGAACCTTCCTTTTCGAATGAGAGTTCCCTTTTTGATTTTACCTTACTTTCCTTTTCAGTTTTAGAAAGTGGAAAGAACTCACACTAGTGTCTTCTTAAGCAAGAAAGAGAGATTTTGGGGGTAATCACCCACTCTCAATTTTTGGAGACAGGAGAATTTAAAAAAAATAAATATAGATTTTTGGATTGAGAATTTGGCTAAGGGTAGAAAGAAAAGAACTATGGAATTGGGCTGCTCATCCTCAACAAAACTAGCATACCTTTGTGCACTTTAAGTTTGGTTCTATTTTGTTTATAATGTTTTCTTATTGCATGTTGTTTTGAAAAAAAATGTTTTGTAAAAGACTAGTTTTCATGCATGTATTTCTTAGAAAATTATTTGGTGTTTTGTGCATATGCAATGCATGTGTTTTAGGAGTAATCAAGACCTCCTACTCTTGGGAGAGAGGAGGATCTTGCGGGTGGTAGAAGTAATAGCCCTCGAGTGAGAGGGTCTCGTGATGAGAGTGATCATAAGGGATTTTATGTGACCTTTGCTGCATGGCTTGTTTATGCATTGGGGATCATAAGGAGGGAAATAAAGCATGAATGCCTTGGGGGGCATAAGGAATATAGGGTTGTTATACTTGATATATTTTGGTTTGCTATGAGCTGGCTATATATTTTTCCATACTTGCAGTCTCCTTAGGGTACTTGGTCCACTACCACCCTTGAAAAGGACATTACAGTGAGTGGTGTAGTGTAGCCTGGGTTGGGATTGTGTTTTGAGTTTGTGTGTATTCTATCTTTTGTGTTTGCATATTTGTTACCCATCTAGTGCTTAGTTCTCCGAGATGGGGGGTGGCTACCAGTTAGCTTAGGCTAGGAGGTGAGCACTCCATGGTCATAGGATTGATTTATTTGCAGGTTGTTGAAAGGAAAGAAAAGGACAAGTAGAAGTTGTTGTTTTTAATTGTTTGCAAAAAAAAGATTTGGAAACGGAGTAATTGATATTATAAGTGCAGAAATGTAAAAGGAAACTATATGTTGTACCTATTTAGGAGAGAAGATGTATCTAATTTAATTGAAGTCCTCATTCAATAGGAATGAGGGACTAGTTTGGGTATTTCACCCTCTTGTAATAATGTCTATATTGGATTCAAAAAAATGCCTTAAATAATTGCATTATTATTGTTAATTTAATATTGTATAAACGAAAAGATTCTGTTGAATATCAGTTTACATTGTTTTTAAAATTTTAATGCTTGCATGCATGTTTATTCTGAAAATAAAAATCAGACTATTTTCTATACATATCTCTAAGTTTTAAATTAATTAATAAAACATTTACTTGCTGTTAAAATTATTGAATTCTGCCATTTATAATATTGTTGTTTTAAATTATTGAATACTGTAAATTACTTAATTACAGAAAATAAAATCTAAGGATTAAATGGACTAATTGATTTAAAATAATTTCATATTTCTATAGTTGCTTCTTATTTCATTAAAATTTGTCATTTGGATAGTTGTTGTAAAATTATCAGACTCTAACATTTATTTAATGCATAAATGATTTCTATAGTTAATCAGATTTAATGGGAATGAATAAATTCTAAGAAATGTCGTTCTAAGTATATCTAATGCTGATAATTTCTTATTTTTACAAAAAGAAAACCTATATTTAATTAGCCTATTTATTTCCTTTAGAAACTAAAAAATTAATGAGAATTCCAAAACATAAGCATATAAATAAATATATATCTGTACATATATTTATTTATAAGTTTTAGTTTAAATATATTAACATATTTAACATATCAGTGCATATATATATATAAAATTAAATATATTATTTTATTTTTAAATTTTAAAAAAATATGAAAAAAAAATAAAACAAAGAAAAATATATTAAAATACCAAAAAAAAGGGGCAAAGGGTTTTGTGGCACGGCCTGGGATCGTCGCCACTGTGGACTCCATAGTGAGTGGTGCCCGGGAATGCCGCCACTATGGTTTCCACAGTGAGCGGCGCCCAGGGACGTCGCCACTATGGTTTCCATAGTGAGCAGCGCCCAGGGATGTCGCCACTGTGGTTTCCACAGTGAGCGGCGCCCGGGTGCATTGCCACTGTGGTTTCCATAGTGAACGGTGCTCAGGGTCGCCACCATAGTGGCCCTCCCTGAGATGCCTGCCGCCGACTCGATAAACCCTTGGTCTCTTCCACCCCTCTCATTTGCTCGGCTGCCACCATTTTTAGTTGTTCGGACCTGCATCATAGAGAAATTTTGAAACCCTAACCCAGTTTGGGTTAGGGTATTCGAAAAGATATAGAAACAATAAAGAATGAAAGAAATAAATAATAGGGGCATTTATAATGATGAAAAAAAACAGGGTTTCTTTATCTTTTAAATTACAGGTTAAGTTATATGGAATTGTATAATATAGAAAAATATGTTTTTCCATATATGTGTATATATATGTGTTATGAATAAAAGAATTATAAAAAAAATGTAGTTATTAAAATGAATGTATAAATTGGCCATAATATAATGGTTTATTTAAAACGTTCATACTTTTATAAATTGTTAAATAAACATGTAAATATAATGAAAAGGGCAAAATGTAGATTAAATATTTTTATAATCTAAATATGTCTTTAATATTTAAGTGGGCATTTAATAAAAAAGGGGATGTTTTAAATTTGAATTACCTAGGAAGTTAAATCCTTTAAGGAATTTTATGTCAAATTTGGTAAGTTGGTTTTTAGCTAAGAGAAAATAATTTCAGACCAACTAAATATAAGTTTTAGAGATTAAACCTTATAGAACGGTTTTCGTTATGGGTTTAATCGACCCTTTTAGTTGAATTAGTATAAACTACATTTTAATTAGGTAAAGTCAAATATAGACACTTATAGAACTAAGTACTTGGACTAATTTAATTAGTTTCTAAATTCAATCGATGGGTTCTAGTTGGAGATTAATTAAATCTCCGTCAATTATTTTAGAGAGTGTTGAATTAAATCAATCTTTTGACTAAATTTGATGAGATAATAAAATTAATCCATTTAGTACTCCGCATTTAAATTAAATTATTAAGAAAGGGTATATTAACAGGATGATGGGAGCTTGATATTTATTAAATAATTGATGTCAAACCAAGTAAGTTTATTAAAGACTATTTAGTAGAAAGGGGTCTATTTAAGTACTAATAAGACACAACTGAAATGATAGGGACTTATGAGTGAATTTAAAATTCCCTTATAAATATTATTCGTTCCACGTGACAATAGAAATTATCATAATTGTTATGCTAGTATTTAATATCAATTAGTAATTCATTTGGAACAACATGTTAAGTTGTCACAACTATTTAAACAATGGTTGCATGTTAATAAGTATTTAAAAATAAAATAAAATTTGGTTGTGTTTTGCCCAAAAAGTTTGGGCATGACATTTTGATATCAGAGCCCTAGGTTCATACACTGGTGAACATGGACTACATTCATAACTTAGTTGAAACCAAACTATGGCTTGAAGTATAACACCTAGGTGGAAACATGTGATATAACAAAGTGAAACATAAATGAAAATTCTTTTAGATCAACAGATCAACAAATATCAATTCAAGGGCTTCCAAGGGTCACTAAAAGCCCTGAAATTTGAACCTATTAGTCATAAGGCTTATAGCATAATAAAATCTCAAGGGTTGCGAAATGTTCAATTATTTATTTATATAAAGTATTTCGGTGTTTAAAAACAAAAAGATAGTACTTTTGTGCTTATGAGGTTACCATTCAATTGGAACCTAGAATGCAATAGTTTCCCTAATCAAACCAAGTAGGAGGAGATGAATCTTTCAATAAAATACCTCTGATGGTAACTAAAGGAGTGCCATCCATTGAGATATGTTCTTGACATGGCAAGTCAAGCAAGATAGTTAGACCTTAGATGAAGTCACCATAAACAAGATAAATAAGAATTGAGACAGATCTAATTAAAATTTTAAGCTATATGAAATTATGATGGTTAAAAAGATCAAGGCCGCCATAGAAGACATAAATGAAGGAGAATTAAAAGGATCTCTTGTGAATCTCAGATAGAAGCATTGACCTATCCTAATGACTAGGTACCTTAAGAATGTGGACATGTTAGATTTCTTATTAAGAGCATTTGTTAGACAATGTTTGTAGCAATATAGTGGAGCTAGAGTTGGATAACCCTGCAGATAAGAACTCAATTTGATGAATGAAAGTTCCCTTGGTCAGAAAACCCTAGTAATACTATAGGTGAGTTAAATAAGGACAAAGGAGGCATGAACTTCTTGGGTAAAAACACGTATTTACAATAAAACCTAAGTTCATCCATGGTTATATAATTGGGGAAACAAGCGAGTAAAACCTCAACTAGTCCCTTTATGGGAAGATAATCTTGGAGAAAGTAAATAGTGGTAGAGAGAGTAGACCAGATTTGGGAATTGTACAAAAAAAAAGAATCTCCATTGAAGTGCAAGGAGTATAAAACTATTAGGATCTTATAATCTAGGAATGAGTAACTAGTTGTCGTTCAGAAACTAAGGAGAAAAGTGCAACCCAATCATGGTTAGTTGCTAGGTACAAGTCAATTTGTAACACAATTTAACTACTAGGCACAATCGAAGAAGCTTTGCAAATTTTGGCACTCAAGTGTGAAAGTATGCAAAAACATTAAGTATGGATGAAGGAACATGTAGATGGGAAAGGCTTATGGAAGGATTGTATGACAATAATATAATACTAAAGTTTTAATGAGAATTAGTTGGCAGTATAAAATAATTTTTGAGAACATTGATAAGGAGCTGAATTATGTAGTTAGCTAAGGGAGAACTTGGAAAATATGGGAGTCTTGAGACATTGGTAATTAATGGACATCCTTATGTTATACCGTAATTAGGTAACTCGATACTAGGATGGTGAGATGGTTTAGTTAGTTTGGAGAGATCAAAGGTGGTGATATGCTGAAATTTGCCTAGTAAGTAAATGTAAATAAGTAATATGGGACGAGATAACTACTCTTTTAACTAAATTTTAATTAAAAAGGATGGGTGTTGGTCACTTTTCGAGTGCACACCCCCTTGATTTCATAGTTGCATAAGTGAAGTAGGAGAGGATAAGTCCACGCTTTGAGTTGTTTGAGTTATGTCATGAAGTGTGTGGGTAGAAATTGTTGTCAACCATTATTGACCTTACTTGACAATAATTCCACCCCAAATGGCTCTTAACCATAAGTGTTAGTAATGTGGCAACAAGCTCCTACCTAATGAAGGCAAGTGAATGTTAGAGGTGAAAATATAAGGAGCTAGCAAAAGGTGCTAAGAAAACAAATGATTTCCCTAGTAAAATTATATGATTACATTATTCAAATCCTAAGTGGTTCTAAGTAAACAAGTGTCAATTTTGTACCGAACTATCAATCGTGTATGTAAGACATGAAAGTGCTGATGCTTGAAGATACCACGTAACATTGAGTCAGGGTTTGGCATATTAAGATAATTAATGGAAGTCCAAGAGGAGTGGATGAAGAATGGTAGAGTTAGTGCAAGCACCTATTAGAATATAATTATGGATGTTAATAACCCTAAAAAGATAGCAGTTTATATCAGAAAGTGTTGTTGGTAATAGTAAGCACGTGAAGGTTAAAATGGAACATGATCTATTAAACGATTGCGATCTCTTGTGTATAATAATTTATTTCATAAATCAATAAAGGATTATAAAGAATCTAAGAACCTTAAGAGTCCAATCATCACTTCCTAACACTCTCAGGACATGTGATCTTGAGTGATGTGTTGTGGTTACTCCCTATAGCATGGCTAGAATGGTCATCTTGTCTCAAGTTTGATTCAACATTATTTTTTATTTTCCTTTGAATAGCATTTCATGACCTAGGGGCTAGTACTTTAAGTCTATTTTTTTTATTATGATGAAAGGACCACTAAATTTATGTTTCTTTTTATTTGAGCTTTGACACTTGCCATGTTTCTAGTTTTAATATTTTGCAATTGCTGACATTTTTCTTTTTTTTGGACTTGGCAGAAGTAACTTGCATTTTGATCTTGTAAAGTGTCAAAGTGGTCGTTTTGATGGTTGATATAACTAGCCCTAGTGATGTGATTTGTGTAAATGTCTATCATGTTCGTTGAACCACTGACAATGTGTCATGAGAGAATACTGCAAGGAGTGAAATTAGGGACAAAGAATTAACAAAAAAAAATATATATATGTATTTTATAAAATTAAGATAAAGGAAGGAATATCCTTCGAAGTTAAATTAATTGTGGCAATCTGAAAAAGAAAAATTTATAGCAATAGTGTGATCTAGACCTAATGAATTGCGAAAGTGATGATTGTCGACTGGTAAATTTGGCATGTGTATAGAGATGATTGCGTGGATGATATCTAAAATAAGTATTAATAATTTCCATTACCCCCATTAGAATGGGATTGTTATGTACCTTAATGTCTGGAAATTGTGAATAATGTACGCTATGAAACTTAAACCTTGGCCCCTAGAAATATAAACATTTTAATCCCTAGTGATAGAAAACTACCCTATATAAGGGCGGAACTGAAGAACCTAAATTTGATTTTGCCTTATCACCTAAGAAAGTTGGGAGAAATTATGCACCTAGGACGGTTTAGCAAATAGTTTATTAACACCCTAATGAGGTGCCTAGTTGTAGATTAAGTAGAATTGTTGGGGATAAGTGTGATGTCCATTTTCTTAACTAACATGCTTGGATGAGAATACAGTAGGATAAACATGTTTTTAAACAAATCCTAACAAAGTAGAACTCCTAGAAAATTCAATATGTGTAACCTTGATTATGATTTGGAGGGTGCAATAATTTAAGTTGTTGAAAGATAGAACTTTGTAAACACCTACCTAAGAATCGAAGGGAAATGTAATAAAAATACTAAGAATTTAACCTTGTGAAGACAGTAAGTTAATTACAATAATAAGTTGACTTTGGTATTTCATCCTTCTAGTAGGCAAGTTAAGATTCTGAGTAACTCAAAGAAATTGTGGGAAATGTTATGTCCCTACTTCGTAATTCTACTCATGCGACTTCCAGGAGTAGGTCGAACTCTATGGGAGGAGGATGTAAGGCATTCCCCAAACCAAGCTTTGATTAACTTGGTTGACCATGTTTGACCCTATTAATAAATGCTTTATAATTCAATATAATGGATTGTGTTAGACAGATAGATTGGTGAGAAAGGTAATTGAACCAAGTTATAGAGTTATTGCACCTTGTGGTGTACATTTTGATGTGTTATGAATTTGAAATCCTAAAAGATCCATTGATTGGATAATCTTGATTTAACGTAGGTCAGCTATCTCTGGAGGTAGAACTTATATGATTTCGTGATTGGATAACATTGATGAATGTTGATGCTTCATTTATATGCTTTATGATAAAGAACTCTATATAATTATAGAATAGGATAAATTGGAAATGATGTATGTCATTATTGGATTTGCAGGACAATATTATGATGATAGAATTAAGATGTATGTTTTATCTCTGGACCAAAATTATGAGAATTATGATACTTGCTTATGTGGATTTAATTGGATATGAGATATATTGAATTGTTTAAATGTAAATTATATGCGAAGTGTTTGATGTGTATTCTAATTCATGTGTTCAATATTATACGAGGTTATTGGAAATTACTAATGTGTATTTGAGTGGTGCAGGAAAAGATATTCATGTGACCATGGAAATATTACGGAGAACCAAACCTAGACCCATGCATGTTCGTAAAACCAGGGTTTGTCTATTTGGAGAGACAACACCCCATTTGTGTTGTATTTTATTCGTAATAGTAGATTATGCGTGTGTGTTAAATGTTATTTATTTGATTTATTTAAATCCAACAAGAGACAAGATTTCATGTGCCATTTTGTAAAAGTATTTTCTTTGTGTCACTTGACACATGTTGATTTATGTTTGAGTTTTTTAAATTTTTCTCTTGGAGGGAATTGTTTAATTATAGCTTTTTTAATTAATGTAATGAGTTTCCATAAATGCCTTGGGTAAAGAATCTTTGGGATAGTCAACATAGGTTGGACCCGAAAATAAACTTCAGAAGGGTTAAAAAAGGGTTAAATGGACACCTAGCGGTAGTTTAATAGGGTTTCCTAAAGCCCATAACATATACCTAAGGGTTAGGGGTGATTTTAGGCAAGTTTCTACTCCCATGTGACCTTTTAGACACCCTTAAAAGTGACTTTTCTAAGTTGTGCGAAAATTAAAATTTGAAGACTTGACCTAAGTTATGAACCTTCCTTTTCGAATGAGAGTTCCCTTTTCCACTTTACCTTACTTTCCTTTTTCAGTTTTAGAAACTGGAGAGAACTCTCACTAGTGTCTTCTTAAGCAAGAAAGAGAGATTTTGGGGGTAATCACCCACTCTCCATTTTTGGAGATAGGAGAATTTTAAAAAAGAAAGATAGATTTTTGGATTGGGAATTTGGCTAAGGGTAGAAAGAAAAGAACTGTGGAATTGGGCCGCTCTTCCTCAACAAAACTAGCATACCTTTGTGCAGTTTAAGGTTGGCTCTATTTTGTTTATAATATTTTTTTATTGCATGTTATTTTGAAAAAAAATGTTGTGTAAAAGACTAGTTTTCGTGCATGTATTTCTTGAAAAATTATTTGGTGTTTTGTGCATATGCAATGTATGTGTTTTAGGAGTAATCAAGACCTCCTATTCTTGGGAGAGAGGAGGATCTTATAGGTGGTAGAAGTGACAACCCTCGAGTGAGAGGCTCTCGTAATGAGAGTGATCATAAGTGATTTTATGTGACCCTTGCTGCATGGCTTCTTTATGCATTGGGGATCATAAGGAGGGAAATAAGGCATGAATGCCTTGGGGGGCATAACGAATATGGGGTTGTTATACTTGATATATTTTAGTTTGCCATGAGGCGGCTATATGTTTTTCCATACTTGTTGTCTCCTTAGGGTACTTGGTCCACTACCACCCTTGAAAAGGACATCACAATGAGTGGTGTAGTGTAGCCTAGGTTGGGATTGTGTTTTGAGTTTGTGTGTATTCTGTCTTTTGTGTTTGCATGTTTGTTACCCATCTAGTGCTTGGTTCTCTGAGCTCGGGGGTGGCTACTAGTTAGCCTAGGTTGGGAGGTGAACACTCCATGGTCATAGCATTGATTTATTTGCAGGTTGTTGAAAGGAATGAAAAGGACAAGTAGAAGTTGTTGTTTTTAATTGTTTGCAGAAAAAAGATTTGGAAATAGAGTAATTGATATTATAAGTGCAGAAATGTAAAAGGAAACTATATGTTGTACCCATTTAGGAAAGAAGATGTATCTAATTTAATTGAAGTCCTCATTCAATAGGAATGAGGGACTAGTCTAAGTATTTCACCCTCTTGTAATAATGTCTATATTGGATTCAAAAAAATACCTTAAATAATTGCATTATTGCTGTTAATTTTATATTGCATAAATGAAAAGATTCTGTTGAATATCAATTTACATTGTTTTTAAAATTTTAATGCTTGCATGCATGTTTATTCTGAATATAAAAATCAAACTATTTTCTATACATATCTCTAAGTTTTAAATTAATTAATAAAACATTTACTTGTTGTTAAAATTATTGAATTCCGCCATTTATAATAATGCTGTTTTAAGTTATTGAATACTGTAAATTACTTAATTACAGAAAATAAAATATAACGATTAAATGGACTAATTGATTTAAAATAATTTCATATTTCTATAGTTGCTGCTTGTTTCATTAAAATTTGTCATTTGGATAAATGCTATAAAAGTATCAGACTCTGACATTTATTTAATGCAGAAATGATTTCTATAGCTAATCAGATTTAATGGGAATGAATAAATTCTAAGAAATGTCATTCTAAGTATATCTAATGCTATTAATTTCTTATTTTTACAGAAAGAAAACCTATATTTAGTTAGCCTATTTATTTCCTTTAGAAACTAAGAAATTAATGAGAATTCCAAAATATAAGCATATAAATAAATATATAATTGTATATATATTTATTTATAAATTTTAGTTTAAATATATTAACATATTTAACATATTGGTGAATATATATATATATATATATCTAATTAAATATATTATTTAATTTTTAAATTTAAAAAAAATATAAAAAATAAAATAAAACAAAGAAAAATATATAAAAATACCAAAAAGAAGGGGCAAAGGGTTTTGTGGTGCGGCCTGGGATCATCGCCACTATGGACTCCACTGTAAGTGGCACCCGGGAATGCCACCACTGTGGTTTCCACAGTGAGCGGCGCCCGGGGGCGTCGCCACTGTCATTTTCACAGTGAGCGACGCTTGAGGTCACCGCCACTGTGATTTCCACAGTGAACGGCGCTCTGGGTCACTGCCATAGTGGCACTCCCTGAGACACCTGCCGCCAACCCGTTAAACCCTCGGTCTTTTCCACCCCTCTCATTTGCTTGGCCGGCGCCATTTTTAGTTGTTCGGACCTGCATCAAAGAGAAATTTTGAAACCCTAACCCAAACTGGGTTAGGGTATTCAAAAAGATATAGAAACAATAAAGAATGAATGAAATAAATAATAGGGGCATTTATAATGATGAAAAAAAATAGGGTTTCTTTATCTTTTAAATATACAAGTTAAGTTATATGGAATTGTATAATATAGAAAAATATGTTTTTCCATATATGTGTTATGAATAAAAGAATTAAAAAAAAAAATGTAGTTATTAAAATAAATGTATAAACTGGCCATAATATAACGGTTTATTTAAAACGTTCATACTTTTATGAATTGTTAAATAAACATGTAAATATAATGAAAAGGGCAAAATGTAGATTAAATATTTTTATAATCTAAATATGTCTTTAATATTTAAGTGGGCATATAAAAAAAAGGGGATGTTTAAAATTTGAATTACATAGGAAGTTAGATCCTTTAAGGAATTTTATGTCAAATTTGGTAATTTGGTTTTTAGCTAAGAGAAAATAATTTCAGACCAACTAAATATAAGTTTTAGAGATTAAACCTTATAGAACGGTTTTCGTTATGGGTTTAATCGACCCTTTTAGTCAAATTAGTATAAACTACATTTTAATTAGGTAAAGTAAAATATAGAAATTTATAAAATTAAGTACTTGGACTAATTTAATTAGTTCCTAATATTGAATTAATTAAATCTCCGTCAATTATTTTAGAGAGTGTTGAATTAAATCAATCTTTTGACTAAATTTGATGAGATAATAAAATTAATCCATTTAGTACTCTGCATTTAAATTAAATTATTAAGAAAGGGTATATTAACAGGATGATGGGAGCTTGATATTTATTAAATAATTGATGTCGAACCAAGTAAATTTATTAAAGACTATTTAGTAGAAAGGGGTCTATTTAAGTACTAATCAGACACAACTGAAATGATAGGGACTTAGGAGTGAATTTAATATTCCCTTATAAATATTATTCATTCCACATGACAATATGAATTATCGTAATTGTTATGTTAGTATTTAATATCAATTAATAATTTGTTTGGAACAACATGTTAAGTTGTCACAACTATTTAGACAATGGTTGCATGTTAATAAGCATTTAAAAAAAAAAAATTTGGTTGTGTTTTGCCCAAAAAGTTTGGGCATGACAATAGCGACATTTTCTCTTTAGCGCTCAAAGTGGAAAAAACAATCAATCTTTAACAATGCGTAGCTCAAAGACCCTGGAACTTATATACAAACCATTTGAACCTATGGGGTCATGTTTTCGCTTCCTAAAAAGGCATCTCTTTGTTTTGGACAACTCAATTCCGTTTTCTTTTGGTTATATTTTTTCTATCGCATCAAAAACCATCAGTGAGAGGTGGCAAAATAGTGCATCTTTCATGTTACTAGTCGTGGGAATGAACCATCAATGCGAGCACATGCGAGTGGTTGGGTTAATACTAGTTGTGATCTTGTCTCTCTCTCCAATACCTCTGATCATCTCAAGCAACCTCGTAGTGACGTTTTCCCTTGAGCGCTCAAAGTGGAAAAAATGGTAAAACTTTGATGTCGTGTAACTCAGAGACCATGGCACTTATGGACAATCTGTTTGAACCTATGGGGTCATGTTGTAGCTGCCTAAAAATCCTCTCTCGGTTTTGGATAACTCAATTCCATTTTCTTGTGGTGAGATTTTTTCTGTCGCATCAAAACCCATTAGTGAAAGGTTGCAAAATAGTGCATCTTTCATTCTGCTCATCGTGGGAATGAACCGTTGACGCGAGCACATCTGGATGGATGGGTTTATCACCCTTTCACACCTTATCTCAATGCAGTCTCAAAGCATTAGCCAACCACACAAATGGGGTTTTCAAATTCAATGACTTAACCAAACACAACTTAGGGGTTTAACACACTTATGACACCCTGACACAAGGTTTCACATGCCCAAATTGGCTGGTTCACTTCCCAATACACAAAACTGCACTTAGGAGGCTTATTCCTACTAGCCCTTCAAATTGGGTAATTCAACAATAACTCGCAACTTTCCCAAAATACTGGGAAACAAATTTGCATATTCAGATACCCATTTGCAAGTTATTTAGCATATGTTAGAATCATACATAGTTCTTTATAATCAAATAGTATAAATTTATAATCAAATGGTACAAATTTGGGCTCTCAAAATTTGCAAATCAGCCCCATGGGCAATTTTATATATAAAACTTGGCATCTAATATTATCGATCAAACTCATTACTATTTATATTTATAAAATTTTGCATCTAAATATGCAAATTACAACTCATTTTTTTATACAAAATTTAGCATCTAGATATGCACATTACAACTCATTGTTATTTTTATATACAAAATTTAGCATCTAGATATGCACATTACAACTCATTGATGTTTTTATATACAAAATTTGGTATCTACATATGCACATTATATCTCATATGCATGTAGAGCAAATCCAAAAAGGTGAAGTTACAATGTTTCACAAAAGATATATACAAAATTATCAAAATTATTACGCCGAAGGCGTCTCCTACTATGAAATGGACTGCCTCTATTTTCAACATCTATGGTTGGTGTCATCTCTAAGCCTATGCAAGACGATTGAAGGCATCAGAGCCCTCCATTATCGTCGGCGGATTTTGATTGTCGGGACACTGTAGCTACAGACCTATTAACACGTAAAAGCTGCAGTTTCGTCGTGGATAAGACCATATACTGCAGTGGCCCGAAAAAATATCATCAGCAGATTTGAAAATTTCCGGATAGTGCAGGTTCAAATCAGTTTTCATCCGTTAGATGTTAGATATTTTCGTTGACTGTACTATTTCGTTTCTTACAATTCTTTTAATGCAAACTAATGAAGTTCCTTCGCACGCGTCTCTTACGTTTTGCATCGACAGTTGTGCTTTTTAAACTAGCAGATACAATCAACTTTTATTGGCTGATTCACTCACGTTGTTCAATACCTTTGTCTGTCTTTTTTATTTGAAAGTTGTTCAGAAGCAATGGCACCCAAGGCAGAGAAGAAGCCCGTCGAAAAGAAGACTGCCGAAGAGAGGAAAACAGTGCGGGAGAAGACTCCCACAATAGTAGCTGAGAACAAGCCTAAGGAGAAGGCTCCTCCCAAGACCTGTAAGAAGATTGCCAAGGTTGTTGGTGACAAGAAGAAGACAAAGAAGAGAAGTAAGGAGAGCTACAAAATCTATGTATTTAAGGTCTTAAGGCAGGTCCACCCTAAGATCGGCATCTCCAGAAGGCCATGTCCATCATGAACTCCTTCATGAACGACATTTTTGAGAAATTGGTTGCAGAGTCATCAAAGCTCGCGAAATACATAAAGAGGGACACTATCTCTTCGAGGGAGGAGCAGACGGCCGTGAAATCGGCCCTTCCAGAGGAGCTTCCCAAGCACGCTATGTTGGAGGGTACAAAGGTCATCACAAAAATCCTATACCTCAAAACTATTCTGCAATTGAAAACGGCTCGCCCTATAAAATTTAGTGTCATTTAACGGGATTGAGTGTTGTCAATTTGGTAGAGGCATCCGCTTTGGATTATTGGTTGTGACAGTAAACCCCTTGTCTTGCAGTTGGATCTGAGTTTTATTTTGTTATTTTTCCACTTAGATCTTGAAACCTCTTATCAAGTAGTTCGGTACACATTTATTCCTATTTCTACCGGCAGATCTTGGGGAACATGATTTACAAGTGCTCTCGTGTTTATGGGAAAATTATCACCACTGACCGTTCACCAATAGTTGTCAAGCAATGTCTGAGTGAAAGATGGCAATTTTAATATTCTTAGAAATAAAGCTGCTATTACGAATTATTCTAAATTCTAGAAATTTGTGTTTATATATAGGTATTTATTTTTGAACTTGATATTATGTGAGTTTTATAGGGATTTAGATAATATTGTTGGCTATATTTTAATGTTTAAATGAAGAAACTTTTGTTTTGTAGTTCCATGTACATTTATTCTTATTTTATGCTATATAGCTTTCAATTTGGTGGTCACTTAGAATTATCATAATTTACAATTTTAATAATAGTTTTCTCATTTTTTTACATATACTATGTGTAATTTGTATTGGGATTTAAACATTTTGATGGTTATATATTTTAGAATTCTAAGTTAAATAGATTGGTGGTGATGTGAAAAATGTGTATAGGTGTCAACTGTATATTCTAATTGTAGGTATTATATCTTTGTTGAGTTAAAAGAGATTGGCAATGATATGGAAAATGTTTATATTGGTGTGAATTGTACATTATAGTTGTCGGTATGATATCTTTGTCTAAATCAAAAGAAAGATTTAATTGGTTTTTTATGTTTTTTTTTAATGAGAATGGAAATATCTTACAAGTCATGTAGGTTTTAGGACACCTTTTATGTGGAAAAGTTATATGAAATGATGTTTTAATATATTTATTTGAGAAAAACTTATTTGATAGTAGGATTAAATTTGTTGGAAGGGTGAACTTTTGTCCAAAAATAGAAATTTAATTTGGGAAAACAAATCACTTGTAAAAAAAATTGAATTTAGGTTAGTTGAGTCTTAGAAGGGAAAAAAAAATGTGTAACATATGAATTGAACTTAAGACAAAATTTGTATATCAAAAGAGGTGAACTATTTAATTAATTCTATTAGACTTCCACAATCCATGTTAATATTGTATGCAAGTTTCTAGATTTGATTGAGTGCAAGATTTAAATGATCAACATTTCGAATCACACTCTCTGAATTATTTAGTTTTTGTAATGAAATTTATTATCTTCCATAAAAAATGAAATCAAGTTACTTTCAAGGAGTAAGCCCATTTACCACTCAACTACATTATGTAAGCATGAATTGACATTTAAAGAATAAGTTCTTATAATTGTGAAAATCGCATGCCCATGCTTCTTTTCTATATATATTTTTAACTACTCAACTTTCATATTCTTGCATGAAATTGGTTTAAGACATCCTATATCTTGATCCCTTCCATAATTGATTCCTATGGATTTATCTATGTTTCTTAGACGTGTTCTTCATTATCGATCAAATATGTGAGTGTGTACTTGAAACTTAATTCTATAGTCATGAATATGAAACTTAATTTTTTAAAATTTAAAATTTAAATTATTGTCCTGTCAATCATTTACAAGTCATTAGTAGCTAACTTAGCACATGTTATGTTAGTTTGTGTTCTCTTTTCTTACATTTAAATGCATTTATTAATTCATTTGAAATCATTTAAGAGTTATCAAGGAGCATGCTAGAGTTTTATTGGTGGAGAATTTATGAGATAATATTAGAAGCATTTATTAGTAAGGTATCAAAGCACATCATCCTACATTTGTTACATTATTTCTTGTTGTCTTTAGACTTTCATTTGAAATATGCACAAAGTGAATTCATTGAAAAGTCCTTGGAAAATTTCACAAGAAAATGTAATGAACACGTAAAAAAGTTGGTCCCAAAAAAATCTATGCTTATCTTCTTCTTAATTGTACCAAAATAGAAGATCTATAATAGGATATGGCATCTACAATAAGATCATGGAAGAGAATTTTTTTAGATGTTACTTCCCTCTCTTTCTTATGTCCTCTCTTCTTTTTATTTATATCTCACTCTATTTTTTCCTCTATTTACTTAACTACCCCGCCTTTCTCTATTGCAAACATAACAAGAGCCTATTGGTAATGGATTTTGATTATCTTCCTCATTTAGAGGTTTTCTTCTAGTTGTATTTCGATTTGTGTAAGAGTATGCATCGTTAATTTCAAACTATTGCTTCTTTAGTGAGACCTTTTTGCATAAACATCATTTACTAAATGTCCTACCAATTGACCTCATGTATTGCACAAATGTATATAAAAATTATACCATTTTTTCTTTATTTGACCTTCCAAACCTTTTCGGCGTACCCATTGCACACCAAGGTACAACTGCTAGTTCTACCATATTATAGAATTATTCTTCTAGATGGCTCAAAATCAATCAAGTGAATCTTTTGGATCAACTCTTACCCTTAGTGTCTCAAGTATTGTCTTGTGGTCATATTCAAAAACTTTCCACAAATCCTTGTTAAGAGGTCTACCACGATATTTAATCAAATGAATATTTGTGCAACAAGAAGGTTTGAGTAATGAAGAATATGTCTATGTGTCTCAAAGTCCTGAAACAACTAGGAATTGGAATTTTTGATAGGTTACCTACATTTTATAGAAGGATAAGTTAATGCCAAAATCATTACAATGACTAATAAATAAATGAGTTTAAGAGGTCTCAATATAACTCGACACGACAATGATACCTTCTAAGCCATGCCCCTATCACAACAACGGATCCTATTGGGTACTCAATACCCTCTTCATCAACTACTATAGAGGTCAATTTCTTTTTGGCCTCAATACAACGACACAACAAGTAATATTTTTCTTCTTCTTTGTTATCATCCACAATAACTGCATATACATGACATGCATTTAATAGAAGGATATAAGTTAATACTAGAATCAGCAAAAGTTAATACTAATAAATTGAGTTTAAAATTGATTTTACCCAAGTAGAAAATTGCAACCCTTTACTCGGTTCAGCTATGTTTGATACATGGTCAAAATCCACTCATGCTTTAGTCTGGTTCATTTGTAGTGCTCTAGGTAGTTGATACGTATCTAGGGTTTGCAAAGGTCTACAAGACCATTGGTGAACCCACTCTTTTGACTCACATTCATCCCACACAAAATGCATACACAAAGAGAAAAAGGATGCAATCTATCTAGTATAAATAACTAGTGATGTTCTTTCACTACTATTTTAGGATGTTCTTAACCCAAAAAATTTTATTGTTTCTCTAAATTTCAGATTTTTAATCATTTTGCCAACTAATTGGCATCTTCCACTTTTATTTAAGTGTTCAAAATAGTTATTCCAAATTCTTCTAACCGTTCTTCTACAAGTTCTTTCAGAAATTTATCATGCATTCGCTTCACAATATTTTCATCAATATCTATTAGGAACTTTGGTTTTCTATGAATTATTCTAAGAGGTGTTAAGATTGTTGCATGCTCTTCATTTTAATTAGGTGCACTATGTGCATTGATCACATCAAATTCAAATGGTATATCTTCTAAAATTTTATTAACATGTGCATTCACTGAATCATTTTCAAATCGTGTATGTTCAATGCATTCATTAGCTGCATTCATCATATGCATTTGAATTGGTGTATGTTGATCATTTTGATTTGATGCATTCATCATATCAATTTTAATTGTTGAATTTTTATCACTTTCATTAGGTGCATTAGATGATGTACCTTCTCATAGTCTCCTCATACACTCCCTTTGTCTTTCCTTTGATGCCTCTCTTTGTTCATTTGTTCCTCTCTTGTTCTTTCATATTGTCCTACACATAACATCATGATGACAATCCACAATAAAATATAAAAAAAACAACAAATGATCATGATTTTGTTTTAATCAAAAGTAACAATAATAAAATAACTTCAAAAAAAAACCAAAATACAAGACAAATCAATCATGATCAAAGAAAAAAACTAACAAATGATCATCTTTTTGTTATAATCTAAAGTAACAATGATAAAATAACTTCAAAACAATCCAATATATGAGACAAATCAATCATTTCAAAGAAAAAGTGACAAAAAAATATAAATACCTAACTATTATTGTCCCAGAAAATCATGTGCAAAAGCAGTGGGGCCTTCAAACAATTTGCAATGTTGGTTTTTAGGTCGTTGAGACTAAAATATATTAATATTTTCCTATAACCCATATGGGTTATGGAAACCTTTAACGTGAACATTCACAATTTCTCATAACCCATACGGGTTATGTAGAACTACAAGTTTTGGCTTTAGTTCTACATAACCCATACAGGTTATGTAGAACTAAAGCCAAAACTTGTAGTTCTACATAACCTATACAATTTATGTAGAACTAGGAACCAAATAGGGAGTAGGGAGAGATATAGAGGGAGAGAGAGACAAAGAGAGTGTGTGTGTGTGTGTGTGTGAGAGAGAGAGAGAGAGAGAGAGAGAGAGAGAGAGAGAGGAGAGAGAGAGAGAGAGAGAGAGAGAGAGAGAGACTAGGATAAGGAGAGGGGGATGGATGGAGAGGGAGAGAGGGAGATTAGGAAAAAGAGAGGGGAAGGGGGAGAGGGAGAAGGAGAGAGAGGGAGATTGGGAAAAGGAGAGGGGGAGAGGGAGAGAGAGGGAGATTGGGAAAATGAGAGAGAGAGAGAGAGAGAGAGAGAGAGAGAGAGAGAGAGAGTAGGGGAAGGGGGTGAGAGAGAGAATAGGGGATAGGAAGAGAGAGAGAGAGAGAGAGAGAGAGAGAGAGAGAGAGAATAGGATAATGATAGAGGGAGGGAGGGAGATTGGGAAAAGGGAGAGGGGGAGAGGGAGATTTGAGAGAGAGAGAGAGAGAGAGAGAGAGAGAGAGAGAGAGAGAGAGAGAGAGAGAGAGAGAGAGATTGGGAAAAAGAAGAGGGTAAGAGGGATATTTGAGAGAGAGAGATAATAGGATAAGAAGAGGGGGAGGGAGGGGGGAGATTCAGAAAAGGAGAGAGAGAGAGAGAGAGAGAGAGAGAGAGAGAGAGAGAGAGAGAGAGAGAGAGAGAGAATAGGATAAGGAGAGAGGGAGGCAGGGAGATTGGGAAAAAGGTGATGGGGAGAGGGAGATTAGAGAGAGAGAGAGAGAGAGAGAGAGAGAGAGAGAGAGAGAGAGAGAGAGAGAGGATGTTGGGAGAGAGGGAGAGGGAGGGCGGAGATGGGGAGAATATGATAAAGAGATGGAGAGGGAGAGAGAGAAAGAATAGGAGGGGGGGAGGGAGAGAGAGATATACTAGGATAAGGAGAGGGGGAGGGAAGGAGATTGGGAAAAGGAGAGAGAGAGAGAGGGGGGGGAGAGAGAATAGGATAATATAATGAGAGGAGAAGGGAGAGGGGGGAGAGGGAGAGGGAGGGGGAGAGAAAGAAAGAGAAGGGGGAGAGGCGGAGAATATGATAGGATAATGTGTGTGTGTGTGTGTGTGTTTGAGAGAGAGAGAGAGAGAGAGAGAGAGAGAGAGAATGTGATAGGGAGAGAAAGTAGGAGAAGGAGAGGGTGAGAGACATGAGGTAGAGAGAGAATGAGAAGGAGAAAAGGGTGAGAGAATTGATAGAGAGAGAAGTGTGAAGGGGAGAGAGATGAGATAGAACTCAAGGAGGATAATTAGGGCTTAGAATAGATAGAGACCGTGATGTGGGAAGAAAGATGAGAGAGAGAGGAAAAGAAGAGATACATGCATGTATACAAACATATATACACATATCTATATAAATATATGTATATATAACTATAGATATGCATATATACATACATAAACACATTATATATGTATGTCTATACATATGTGTAGCAAATGCTAAGTTTACAAGCATACATTATTATGTCTTCATAACCCATACGGGTTTTGTGAAACACAAAATAATGGTTTTAGTTCTACATAACCCATACGGGTTATGTATAACTGTGAATAGTACTTTTTGTTTTTCAAAACCCGTGTGGGTTTTTGGCTTGGTAAGAGGGTTGGAAAAAGACCCTAAGGCTTGAAGCCCAGTTTCCCCCCATTTTTGTCCCTTTACACATTTTTTCATCGTCCAACATGATTTATTGACTTCGTCATCATGAAGTTTACAAATGATCAAGTGGGTATCTCTAAAATTACCACCATAATCTCACACATCTTCTCTGTTTTCTGACCATATAAAGTTTCTTAGTTTTGGACAATATTAGCATAGTAAACTTTAATTTTCTTTATCAGTGCCTTGATAGTCCTCATCGACATATATGTCTACCATTTTTTCATAACTTTTGATATACTTGACTAAATTGAAAAAAAATTACATATTATTATTCTACACTAGATTCTATACACTTTACAAAAAAAGTTTGCAGTTTTTATTATTTTGATGTAAGTTATGCCCAACGCATGAACAAGTACCAAAATTTTAGGATAAGCTCACTTCAAAAAATCATTTAAAAAAAATACTCAACGGAAAATTATAAAAAAATACACAACTTCTAGATCTCACTCTTACCTATCATCCTTCCAAAGTGTTTTGCAAAATAATAAATCTAACTATATATTTTGTGCAGCACAGGAAAATAGCTATGTTATGTTTTCTGAAAAACTAAGGAACGATTTTTCATGCGTGAAAGGTTTGACCCTCTTAATCTTATCCAATTTTTATTAAAAAATAGTAGTTTATAAACTAGATTTAGAGTACTACAATTCTTATTATTTTCTCAACTCCTAATTTTGAGTGCACGACCTTCAAATATCTCTTTGAAGTTCAAGTTGACCTGTTTTCAGAAAAAAAAAGAAAAAGAAAAAAAAGTGGCCACTTGTACCCCCTTTTTGTTCACCATTTTAGTGCACTTACCCTCACAACCAACATAAAAAATGATCTACACTAGCATGTCAATAATTTTCCTTTTCCAGGCCTTGTAGGCATTGGTGTAAATTATGCTTCATAATTACACTTTACTTAAGTTGACTTAGGATAAAACATTCGTTGTAGTGTGCATATGAGACACTTAGGGAAGTGCACAAATAGAGAAGCTGCTTGTAGGAGAAATTCCAATTTTTATGGTCTTATCTTGTTGTTACATTCCACCTTTAGTGGGTGATTCACATCTTGTGGCATATTTTATTATTTCTCCTACCTACCCTTACCTACACTTATATCTCATTGAGCCACATGGCTTGATTGTATGCTCTCATGCCTTGCCTTTATAAGAAATCTCATTTATATTGTATATAATTCAATCCAATTCAATTCAACAACTTAGTGAGCTGGGTATTTTGCAACCTGATGGGAATAAAACTTATTCTTGTCACATTATTTCTCTCTTATTTGTTATTCAATTGGCCTCTAGATCTTGGGTCTCTATAGGCAAATTCTCTTAGTAGGAATTGATATGAACAATATTCCTCAACATAAGTTTTCAGTTGATGCACTGTGTCTTTCTACAAAGGAAATAAGTAAGGGTACCAAAGATTGGAGCCTTATGAATATATTTCCTTGAAACTTCAACATTACTATACTATATATCATTATCTTTAGGATGGATTGTCCACCCCTGAGAATATACTAACTTCTAGTTTCTTAATTGAGGGCCCCTATGGTATAAATTGAAGTTTGCTAACCAACACTTTGCATTAAGACCGATAATCACATTCCTTTGGTATATTATATTTGTAAATGCATTTAGTGGAGAATGAATCAAGGATCCTTTTGTTTGAAATGTTCTTAATATGAGATTAGGGATTGATTAATATGTTTTTTCAAACACTTGTATAACTATATGCAAAATTTCATACCTTACGGGGTAAAATATTCTTTGCTCTTTTTTCAAGTGATGATTGATCTTTATTAAAGTCTCACCAAAGAATATGCTTCCACAATGCTCTAAACTTGAATGATTATCCCATTCATTTGTCTCATTCTTCTTTAAAATAAAATAGGAAGAAAATAAATGAGAAACTTATAAATATTATGAGATTAGTAAGAGACCAAACAATTAATTGAAATGACATTTACACTCCTTTTTTTCATACATTTTGTTATATTATAAACTACTTTTAACTTTTCGTTAATGTTAATATCATTATCATCATATTAATTTATAACATTTAAGATTTGAAACCTGCAATACATTGACTGTCCAAATAATAGACTCACATCTCTACCCTTATCCATGTTAGACCCAAAATGAAGAGATAAAAATCCCTTGTTTTTTGGCATTAGTAAATGCATCACACTAAATCCGCCATCTACACTTGCAATTGTTGCCAACAATGCAATAAACTAAGGGGGGGGTGAATTATTTTGCACCAAAAACTACTGCAACTTAAACCATAAATTAGATCTGATAATGAATAGTTAAAGCATAAAACAACATCACATCAACAACACACATGACACCAAGATTTTTGATATGGAAAACCCAGTTAAGGAAAAATCCACAATGGGAACCTACCCACAATGAGATAATATCCTATTAGGAGTAAGTGAAATATTACAATGAGGAATGCACATGCATTCAAGCACACTGCCTAGAGAAAACTGCTCAAATTACAAAGATCTGGAAGGCTAAAACCCTTAGGGAAGTATCACTGACTTACAAGAACATTCAGATTACATCAAGAGAATCATGAACTGATGAAATAGCATCTCAACATGCGTGAGTACAATTCCAGTTAAGCACACTAACTGGTCTTCTCTACAACAAACTTCTTCACACTTTCAAAGGATCAAATCACTTTTTCGCAAACTTATTTGTATTTACTTTTAGATACCTCTCACAATGATTACAATACATATTTATATAATTCATCAACCATGAAATATAGGTCGGCTCAACACACGCTACATATTACAAAAACATAATCACACAGTATAATAATGCATGTGGACCAAAACAATGTTGGCTAAGACATAGTTTGGATCTAAACAACTATTGTAAATATGAAACACCTTCAAGAATTACGCACCGATCATCCACAACATGCTACACTACCACAAATGTCATATTACATGAAAAACATCATTGGATTAGGAAAATCTTAAATAACGTGCAAAATAATCAATACATACTACCAATACGCATAACACATGATATAAAAACATCCATAGACAACTTGAATCACACCATAAAAATCTCAAAAACTCACATTACTAGTATCATCATCACCATTAAATCGGAGCACAAGAACACCAATACAAGAGTCTATCAAACTGAAATATTAGCTTACGGATCTCCAAATCATGAACCACTCAAACTAAGGACACACATCAACACTCAAAATACATCCCATACATCTGCAACCAAAGATATTATATCTTAGAGCACAACATATCGATTCATAAAAACTGCCAATATCGAATAACTAAATAACTAGCCAAAATATTGGATCTCATGACTCGATCAAATCAACCCACAAACCTTTTAAACTATAGCCAAATCAACTAGAGATAAGTATCTTGAAACCTATTAAACCAAATCATCTCATCTACAACATATAGGATAAACCAACTCAACCAATTTGACTACAGTATAAAAACACACATTGACTTCACTTTTGGTGACATCAATGACAACATATCAGCCAATATCTAACAATTTTTCCCTTTGGCATTGATGGCAACATATGAAATATGAAAAATAATCAATGCAAAGGATTAGCTCCCCCTTTGATAAACAACTAAAGTCACAAATCTCTGATACATTTCTTCTTTGCCCTAAAATTGCTTAAGAGTTTTTCACATGCTTCTGTCCCCCTCTTACATAAATGAAAAAGACTCAAGAATAAGAATTGTTGCTCTTAGAATTAGCACACAAATCTCAACAACATTGACTACTTTTGCTGAGTAGCAGCCACCACTCATCAATATGGATCACAAGATATCTTTTTGAAGCTCATCGGATCGATGCAAATCCACGCATCTTACTTCTCATAAAGAGGAGCAGTCAACCCTAACTTCTCCCAGAGATACTCAAAAGTATCCTTAGGCAAAGTCTTTGTGAAAATATTTGCAATCTGATCCTTTGTAGATACATACTCTAATCTAACTTCTTCCTAGTTCACCTTCTCCCTTAAGAAACGATACTTCATAGATATATGCTTTGTCTCATACTGCAGGACTTGACTTCTATATTCTCCTAATTCTTCACAAGAGACATGCTCATCTCAATGTTGTTATCCAAAATGCCCGTACACCATAACACCACATTCCCTATGAGACCATATAAATATTAAAATATTCCATGATTACTTAAAGAGATATTATCTTGAAATCATTATGCTCAGCACACAGCTATTTGCATAAAGATGATTTGGGTTTCCTTCATAAAGTCATTAAGTACTTAAATCAAACTCGTACTTAGACAACAATTAGGCCTTCCTTCTTACATCAAGGTTAGATTACCACTTTTGTATTCACACTCATTGTTAACAAACACTACTCATTGTATTGCTATCCATTTATGCTTTGGTTACCATGATTCCATTCACACACTACTTTTCCTTTGTCTCTTCATTCCCATACATACACATTTCTCTATTTAAGTTCACTTTTTACATACTTTAGATGTGAACATCTATGAACAAGTATCTTAAATGTGCCCAAGATAACTACCATTTGACGAATGTACTATGAATTCATGTCATCCTTACTTCCTATTCAAACCCTCCAAGTATAACCTCATTCGATTAAAGGAAAACAAAATTAGTTCAGAACCTACTTCGTTGATTGAACACACATCTTCCAATCTACACCAATCCTATTCAAGGTTAGGAATTTCTACTTAATCAAATAATTCAAGGCATAGTTGCATCATTTTATCTCTTCATGCAATGTACCTCGCTTTACCACATATATATATACTCCCGTGTCATGGCATGCTCACAAGTCATCGTATACTTACCTTACACTTACATGAGTGGGCATCCCACCTATGTGGTTCATTCCTTGAAAGAAATCAAAAAAATGAATGCTCTATTAGACCTTACTCTTCGCTGATAGTTTTCTCTATGCAACTCCTTCCTATGGACACAATTTCTTATCACTAATTTCGGCTATCAACCATCTTCTTAATTGTGGATTTATACTCAAAGAAAAAGTACTTGATAGTTTTCTTAAATACGCAAATGTAACTAACCAATTTGTGCTTCTCTAAGTTGAGTATCTTCTTGTAATTATCCTACTTGATCCATACGTTAGAGGTACCCATCTACTACGTTCATACATTTAAAATCAATGTAGTCACCTCTACACCCACATTCATTCATCCCACTAGAACTTATCTTCACCAATATATGAGCAATAACCAGATCTCTTTTCTAGACTATTGATATTCTTACTCAATTTCCTCCTTATCATAAATTAACATGATCTTCAATGACGTGGTCATATTATAGTTCTCTAACACATGTCATACAACTCATGAGTCCATTACATTGTCGTTACTTTGTCTACTCAAGGTTCCTTTAAATTCTTCATTATATAAAATGCTCAAATTCCTTCTTACACATATCTTAATCGTTACCATGAATAATTCTATTACCGACCTAACTCTCTAACATAATAGAATCTACTTTCTCTCTCTTCCTTCCCGTCATACTATAACACTATATTACACCTCCATACTTATCGAGAGAACCTCACTATAGCACTTATCATCTAAGTCTAGGACATCACCTAGAACTCGTTAATACCTCCTCATATGCTTAGTCATATCTTAGCTTTCCATTATATATTCTCTTTGATTACCCGAGGGGAGATAATATGACAGACAAACCTTTCCTAAACATTGGTGCCTAGAGAGGGAGCCTATGTTGCTTAGGTAGGCGCTCAAAATCAACAAGTCAAGCGAGAATGCTTGGGGTAATTGGACACCCCCTTTTATTCCAAGTACATGCATCCAGAATGATCGCTTACTAGCATATGGTTGTGATGATAAGGGAGTGGTTTAGGAATGTATATGAGCAAGCATCTACGACCAATGAGATGTCAGGAATGATTAATGTTCCGGGACATAATGACACACTATAGAGGTGATCGAACCATTTGTGAACGACAGGGACTATCTTATATCTATTGTTATGTTATATATACTTGCATTGTTTTCTTGTGTCTTATTCATATTGGTGATATGTAGTTCAAGGCCTTCAACCAATTTCAGCTTTTGGGAATTAGGCTAATCCTTGGCGTGTTTCCCAAGGCAACATCCTTACATGATCTGAGCTATAACTCTACGAAACCTTTCAAATAATGGAAGAAGAACGTTGTTCGAGTCCTGGCACTAGGTTATGTCTAGTCACTTTAGGGTAGATTCGGACAAAATTGTTAAAATTTTGGGTAGTTCCAATCTTATAATATGGCAAACAATGGTGACCTTGGTATTCGCCACTAAGGATTCGTATGACCCTCGAATTTTATAGGATGGTATGTGTTCGACTCCAGAATGGATCACTTCGATCCTGCTACAAATTATAATCCTGATGCAAGTTTTCAGCATGATTAAGGCTCACCTCCACAACGAGAGATCCCAGTGTTGCGAACCTGGCTTTGATATCGGATGTGTAGCACCTGCCAACAAACCCTAGGGAAACTTACAACATCCAGTCTAAAAGAGTGGGATAATTTTTTTTTTTAACAATTATGTTCTCACTATAGTTGAAAATTTCAGACTCGCCACAGACTCGGCAAACCAAAAATTTGGACTCAGACTCGGACTCGTGTAAGACTCGTGAAAGACTCGGCAAAAAAAAACCGTAGTTTTACAAAAAAACATAAAGAAATTAATGCATTTAGAGAACATAATAGCCATAATTGAAACATTACACATGTCAAATGATCAACAAACGCGCAATATTTGAAATTTCATCATTCATACTCATAGTTTCAAACTTTCAACTCTAAAATGTATAATAGCAAGATTTATTCAATGCTAATTATGTTGTTATATGGAGCCTAATCTGACTCAGAGGTTAAATTTTCCCTACTTCCATCAGCGCAGTTTCTCCCTATATTTTTTGACGTGGGTTTGGGGGCAGTGCCCCTTGCGTGCTCCCTGTCACGATACAGGGCAGGCTCGAGGGGTAGCACCCTGCGAGACTAAAAATACTTTTATTATTTTATAAACGCAGCGGGTGTTATTTTTATATTGACCTACATCCAATTAGGGTTACCCCTTAACCCCAAAAAAAGTCCAAAAGGGGGGGAGTTACGCCAAATGAAGGCCAAAAAAACTCATTTTTAAAGCTTGCTTGATGGTTTTTCTGGGTCTCGCGAGTCCATCTGAAAGACTCGCGAGTTCGTTCAAAATATTTGTGATTCTTTCAAATGGACTCGCCAGGACTCACCTCGTGAGTCTTGGCGAGTCGACTCTTGGCTCCCACAGACTCGCGAGTCCATGGCGAGTCCACAAGTTTTTAAACTATGGTTCTCCCTACACATAGTTAGGCCACACATACAAGAGTTGGTTCAATTAATTCACCTTAGTGTTGAATATTAATCATTGATTATTGCACTATGATCTTAGCATAAGCGGAACCATATTTACATCATGTCTCATTACCTCCCTAGGGCATATTGAAATCATTACTTAGTTCACTATTAACCTTACGATTCATGATCAACGTATCAAGTTTCCACTTCCATCTTAATGCACATCTATGCACCTAATTCCCTAATCCTACATGGAACACCACTACATGTTCTCATATGCCTAGTAACTAATATAGTATACCTCTACAAGGATAAGCCCCATACGCTGCCCTCTATCCTCATGAGGCCTCCTATCATCATTAATGATTAACTACCACCAACTAAACATGAGATGCACTTCCTTAGACTCTAGTTCCTTCTAGGAACCCAACCATACACTCGTACAAACCTACTTACACATGTGCATAACACAACCTGCATGTTATAACCTACTAATACATGATACTTCATAATCCCTCTAATGCATGGCATGGAATAAGGAGTTACTATAATGCATTTTACCTATGGCTACTCATCCTTAAGTCTAGAATGAATACTCCATTTCCTAGGAGTATAATGCAACTAGCTCAATACATAGGTTCTATCCTCTCATGCTCATGCCTTCTCAAGATAAGTATGAACTACTATGATCATAATTACAATATCTTGTTTGCGGCCACTCACATAATACATCGCCCATGTACTAGACCATCCAACCCTATCATAAAATGCATGTGCTCTATCTTTCCTAGGCTCCTTGCGCATGATGACTTTATTCATACAATTGTTGGTTAATTTGAAGACTTCTTATAATTACATACATGTCCATTTTAGATCTTAATATTAGTATATCTCTAAGTTCCATTATCATTTCAGCCTTATGGCTGATTTAGAATTCCAAGTTTCTAACAAATGCTATTATACTGTCTCATGCTTTCTTTACCGTTATTGACTCATTATGGTTTTAGCTTAATAGTTATTGCTCGAATTCAAGGGTCTCATAACACATGATTTAACATCTACTTGAATGGTACTAACTTAAACATATGATACATACCTTCCATAACTAGATCATTAACATTGCTCAATGCTTAACATAAATAAAGTGACTAAAGCATCATCTCTTATTTAGACATGATCATGACCTTAGGTTGGTTCATAGCACATTAATGCCATGTGATTGTCTATATTGCTGAATTTACTACTTTACTCATGAGCCTCTAAGAATTACAATCTACCAATTTACATTACAACATAAGTGTAGTCATTACATTATAGAGATCATAATTTCTTATAATGTTTTCAATGCTTCCACATACTTGAACATTACATGAATAAACATAATTACATTCCAATCTTCCATATTGATATCTTACAAGGAGTTCATCAAAAATCTAAAATTAAGAGTACACATGAGAACAATAAGTGTCATCATTACATACAAGTACAAATGTGAGGTCTACTTACTCTTTCTATCCAATCTTACTCTAATACATAATATGTACATATCAATGATTATGAAGATGTATTACATAAATCTACTTCAAAGATCCATAGTCGCCACAACATAAGTACCAAGTCCACGCAAGGGAGAAAGCACCAGCAAGGAGGGGAAAAACCCCCAATGACAATAAGCTCCAACCATCCGACCAATGTGGAACCTACAAGGAACCACCCCCTGAGCTAGGAGATGTCACTAGGTCCCAACTCATACTCTACACCTAGGTTGATGCTTAAGACTGAGGGAACTAACACCAAGGAGGACTTCCGCACACACCCACACACACGGACCCACATAATGCAACAATAACCAAGAAACTCCTAGAGGCCGATACAATATTGAACATGGATGCAAAACTCAAGAGGACACATGTACAAGGGAGTGTCATCGCATGCCAAACCAAATACAAGAAACAAGGCACCAACCAAAGGGCATGCAGAGTCATCTCAACCTTTGAGAGACCAAGGGAGATTGGCTTACCGTCTCCACAACCTTCTCATGCTATTCCTAAAAGATCCTTCCTAGGACTGAGTCATGCGACGCCATCAATTTATTATCTTTTATTAATTATCTAACTACCCAACCCATTGATTTATTTAGTTATTTATTAATCATAATGCTAGGTAAACTCATGTCCACCTAAAGGGACTGGGTTTCATGTATCCTTACAAGGAACCTTATGATAGCTCATCTCTCGTGACCCTCGGTCATCGCAGAGGAGCCCACTCCCTCTACATGGCCCATGAACATAACACGAGGCTCTACATAACAAGTCATTCTGAAAAGAACCATCACACACAATACTAAACCATGCACAATCACATTATCATGAACGAGTAAATGCCATTATAAACAAAAGCGAGCCTCTTGGCCAAAGAGATGCACAATCCAAATCTCAAAAGCGACTGCTGAAAATAGAACAATAACCTCAGCAAGGTCTGCACTCTTGCTGGCCCAAATTAGCAGCACAATGTATACAAACAACCTCGTGGAAAACCATTATGAGTGAGTTAAGTCCCGCCAAATATAAAAAAAATTCAGTTCAAGGCAAGCGATAAAATGGAAACATAATAAATCAAATATGCAACGTAGACAAAAGCGTCCTCTGGTACTCAGAATCACAATATAATTACAAAGGTTGGAAAGACGCCCACATAAAATAATGAGAAACAAGATGGGGCAGCAGTTACACTATGCTTAGTCCGCGCTATAACTCGCAGGCTGTACCCCCAAACCACAGCTGAAACTTAACATTTAAAACCCAAAAATTTCACATCACAACACACAGACATACACGCGAGCGAAGTTTTTTCAACTTCATTAATACATAAACTTCCTGTCGCGAAGTTTTTTCAACTTCATTAATACATAAACTTCCTGTCGCGAAGTTTTTTCAACTTCATTAATACATAAACTTCCTGTCGCTCAAGCGACAGGGATTCAAATTAGCCAAATTAAAAACTTAACTTTAGTACCAATGGAAACACTATGTTTCAGCATCATAAAACATATGCACGATGAGCATGGATTCTTACTCAGAACAGACATGGCTATGGCTCAAATACACATATCCTCTCCATCACATAAGCAACAGGAGACTCGAAACGAGGGAAGTCTGAAAACAAACCATTGTCATCAATTAAAACACTACATTCACAACTTCAACAACTACAACTTACAATTATCATAAATGCATTCCGCACACCGAATCTATCAATGTCAATCCCCTTCGAATTGTTGCTACGATATAACAATCTACTTAAGTGAGTACTCATTACTTGTGAGAGAAGAAAACATAAATATCGTTACGGATTAATGAGGCAAGAAAACAATGCAGTACTAACATACTAATCTGATTTCAAAAGATCTCCAGCTCTCCATCATTGATTCTGCCATTTGGCAAGAATTCCCTTCCTTACTACTGCTAAATAATTACCAGTTTTATCCTACATTCTACCCCCAATATTGTGAGTATCCAAATTGGTACACTATCTAAACAAAATTTGGCTTCTGAGAAAATTCTGGGACTACAATTAAAACTACGGAAATGAGACGAATGTCGCCTGCCATTTCCATTTTGACTGGGTATGAACATAAAGGTATTTTAATTCTGCTAAACTCGGGGTCGAAGAAGAAAACCCACCGATAAAAAGAAGTTGAGTGGGCATGTTTAACCCACGCTAAGTGTCGTGGTGCAGGGTCCAGGGAAGGGTGTAGTCGTGGTGTACAACTACGAATCGTGGTATGCATACCCACGATACCATCGTGGTATGCGGCCAACAGATTCCATCGTGGTGTGCATTACCACGATGTTATCGTGGGATGCACTCCATGATATTATTGTGGTCTCCCAATACCACAGCCAAAAAAATAATGAAACATGGCGGATTACAACGCCAACATTAGGCACTGGGGGAGGTAAAAAGGGTATGAAGTCATACGACCCCAAAATTATAGCGCCAGACACCAAGCGTTAAATGGAGGAGATAAAAATAAAACAGGAGGAAACAGAGGCAACCACATAGTCTGGAAATCCAGTAGAAATTTAAAACACTACTACTAATATATTGCAGAATACATAACAATTCCCAAAAACCCCCGATTTTCCTTGCTTCATTAACAATTTAGCAATGAAATATAGACACCCAGAAGACCAACGAGCACGATTCAAACACAAGGTAGATAGTCATTTTTTTCCAGATCTGAAATGGATTATAAGGAACAAGGGAATTAAGAACCCAACCTCAAACCAGAGTAATCACAACTGAATTCAAGAAGAGCCTTCCCTAAGCCTCCAGCAAGCCCACCGAATCCAGCTGAATCCATCCCTTCCAACAATTGTAAAACTCCCTAAAACTTGCAGAGAAAAAGAGAGCCAAAAGAGAAAAGAGGAAGAGACCCCCAAAAATTCACGACAACCCCAAAATGAAAACTGTATGTAAAACTGTATAATGTGCATGTAATACTCTACCCATCGACTTTTGATCAGGAAATGAAAAGACATAAAAGAAATATTACAATAGTATTTTAATATAAAGGGTGTTTTTACCATTGACCCGTTAATTAATTTTTCAAGGGGAATATATCAAAGCGATTAAAATAATAAAATAAGCTTAGTCGAGTAAATCAAAGGAATGGGATTAGTTAATTACAAAATCAACACCTCAAAATCAATAAATTAAAAAAGGTAAATCGAACACTAAATAATTTAAATGGATAATAAACAATAAATTAGTATAATTAAATAAATCAATCTATCATCGCTAAATAAGTTGATGCGACAAAGAAATTAAATAAGTAAATATAATAAAATAAGTTAGACTATAGTGTCAAATATTAAATAAAGCCTCAAGCGCCCTTAAACAATAAATGTCAAATAATTTTAGGGTGATATAAAACAATAATTATCAATTGCCAATGAATACTCAAACCATTAAATCTTAGTGGGTTAAATAACATCTGACGCTAAATATGATCATAATTTAGTATTAACGACTACTCAGCATAATAAATCAAAAAATGTGTCGCTAAGCGATTCAAGTAATCAATCCACTACAAATAAATAAATCAAATCATCAGTCTAACTTTAATGACCAGAAACAAGGACGACAAACCTCACCACATACTCACAATCCATGATGACCAAGACAACATGGTGAATTGTGCCAAGATTGATGACAAACATTCAGCGGCCAATCTAGACCTAGAGTGTGGGTAGGGAACCATTGACACCTTTGAACCACATATTCGCCATTGGGAAGAGGCACGCTCACACTTGTCAAGCCAAGGGATCTCAAACCTAGTTTCTCAGGAGGAATGAATGCCTTAGTACCTGCAATCCTATAACCACACAAATGACACATGTGCACACACACACACACACACACACACACACACACACACACACACACACACACACATATAACAAGCAAGTGATTTTGCAATGGCACATTCCGATCGTAATGAGTGTTGTGACATCAGTTCCCCACGTAGACAATTAGACAGTATACAGACAGTAAACACAACTCATCTCATCATAATCAATGAGTGTTAGGGTTAGTACATCCAACTAATAAAAACACATAAACAATAAAATCCATCATTTCATAAGAACATGTAAAGTGCATCTAAACATATAATCAGTGAATGTAGTATTGCTAATCCTCTAACTAACAACATAATATGAATCCATGTGAATGTAAAATCACCTAATTAGCATGAAAAGTCATAAAAAAATCATAAGCATATTCCATTACATTAATTAAGTCAAATCAAGACTACACACACCTATCATCATAACAAAGACTGTAGCATCTATAGGCACATGAACATGTGTGGGGATTCTATTCAACCGAACTATTCCCTCAACCTTACCAATCTAATGTCGTATGTCCACATAGAGCCTAGCCTCACACTAAACAATTGGGGTTCATAAAAATCCTAATCTTGGCTTGAACATTCTTCAACGACCTTGGTGACCCTAGTATAGATATCGCATCCGTTGGGCCAAGGAGGGGCATTACATCATAAATAACTCCTATATCCTTCAGCATCTACTTCATCCAAATTACCTATGTACTATTGCTAGCAGTGGCAATGTATTCAACATCTATACTAGATAAAGATTTAGCATTCTACTTCTTACTTGTCCAAGAGACCAACTTCTTACTGAAAAAGAATGTACCACCAGTAGTACTCTCTCGACCATCAAGATGACCTACCCAATCAACATCTATAAAAGCACTCAAAGTAAAGTCATCATGCTTAGGGCCATAAACAAAAATCAATATTCACTTTCAAATATCTGAATATTCTTTTCACAACAGTTGCATGAGATTCCTTAGGATCAACTTGAAATCTAGCAACAAGACTTACAACATTCATAATATCAGGTCTAGTTTGTGTCAAATACAACAAACCACCAATCATAGATCTATATCTAGTCTGATTAGCTTTCAAAGAGTCATCTTACATTCAGTCACCATAGGTGTACCAATAGGCTTTGAGTCATCCAAACCAAATTTCTTCAACATTTCCTTCACATACTTGCTCTGAGATATAAAAATACCTTTATCCAACAAAGTAATTTGCAATCCCTGAAAGAATTTCATTTCACCAATCGTAGATATTTTAAATTCATTATGCATATCTTCAACAAATTTCTTACACAAGCAATCATTTCCTCCAAAAATAATATCATCAACTAAAACTTCAACAATCAAAATGTTACATGTCTTCAGACATGTATTGTCATTGTTTAAACACTTCATTGGTGAAGCGGCCACCAAGGTTAAAATCCTTGTTGGTCCATTATGCTCGCAAGGCCTTGTGCCTTTGCTGGGCCTGAGGATTTGAAAAAGTGAAGTGTGGGGATGAAGTCCCCTGTTTGTGGCCTCATCGGTTCATAGCTCCGATTCAAAAGCGTTCATGTGGAGCCAGAGTGCGTGTCGTTCCATCATCACAAATCACCTTAAAAAGTTTATTAGGCATATTTAAAAAAAAAAACAATCAAAATGTTACTCTGATCAATGTTGAAATACAAATTATTGTTAGCAGTACTTTTATTGAATATAAGTTTCATCAAATACCTATCTAATATGGCATACCAGACTCTAGGGGCTTGTTTCAGTCCATACAATGCTTTCTTCAATCTACAAACCATGTTCTTTTCATCTGTTAATTGAAATCCATTTGATTGTTCTATGTAGACTTATTCTTCCAACTTACCATTAAGAAAGGCACATTTTGTTAGGTCCCAGGAAGGAAAATTGAGAGGGGGGTGAATCGGTTGTGAACCAGTTGTCAATAAATTATAAACCGAATGCAAAATATTCCAACTTATCTTAATGCTGGTAAATCAAACTTAAGTGTTGGTAAAATAGATTAACAGTTATAGTAGTACCGATTTAACTTAATGTACGAAAAGGAAAGAGAAACAACATCCACAACACATAACACAAAGATTTTGACGTGGAAACCTAGTAAGGGAAAAACAACAATTGGAAACCTTACCCACAATCAAATAATACTACTACAGATAGTATGTATATACAAATGGGGTCTGTACATGCAGAAAGGCCAACTGCCTAGAGCTCACTGCTCAATCACAAAATAGAGATCACTGACTACACAATTGAATGGTTAAATCCAATGATAATGTACTACTCAAAATAGCATCTCCAATGCTAGATTCAGTACCGGTTTAAGCTCTGAACGTGAGTGTCAAACACCTTCATAACCTTCCTTCAACCTTCAAATAATATCTACATGATTTGCAAAAGGATCTACTTATTTTCTCTCTTCAATATCCACACACACTCATGGGTATGTGCACCAAGTTGTGGTACCAAAAGGGGGTCTTAAGATGCCAATTTTTTTCTGAAATCAGCAAAGTTTGAACTTCAACGACAAATTGAAGATAGTTACACTCCTAATTTGAAGATGCAACAAGAACAAGAGTCAGAGTGCTTCCAGTCTACTTTCTAAACTACTAATTTTTTTTGAAAATGGTGGAGATTAAGGGCTTCACAAAGGGGGACCACAAAAAGTGCTCTTGTTTTTATGCAAAATACATAACATAACGTCTGTTGTGGCCCCCTTAAAATGTTAACTTTTTTTTTGAATTTTTAAAATCGCTTCAGTGAGAAATTAGCTATCACATTCTAGTTTATGCTAGAATTTTCAGCTAATTTTTTAATTATATGATTTTTTACTAATTTTTGAAGTGGACACATCCTGAAAAAATAGAAATTTGAGTGTGCTCCGCCCTAAAATCATTGAAAACAAATCAAAAATCAAAACTTTTTTTTAAAAATTGTGTAGAATGGAGTCTAGTTTCTAAAAATGTATTTTTTTTCAAAATCTGATGAACGTGTAAAAATTTGTACCCAAAATAGTGCATGCTGGTTTTTGACCAAAAACGGACACACTAACAAAAGAAATTATAGATGAAAGACTTAATGAAATAAAAATTTGAAAAAAATTACATTTTTGGATAGCTAAGAGGGAGCTCAAGTTTACCATGGTATTCTTTTAAACTTCATTGAAACACGTGCAAACCCGATGGAGAGCATGACCAAAAATATGTCAAAATTTTTAATGTTCTGACAAAAACACATCTCTAGCCTGAAATGGTCGTCCAAACCTTTGGGTTGGATGCCCAAGGAAATTCCAAACCATAGGTTTGGTGTTTTCCAAAGTGGGCCATTTGGCACTCGCTAAACATGGCGAGCACCCTATTTGGCATGCGCCAAATGTGATGAATGGATATTCCATTTGGTGCGTACCAAATGTGGTCCATATTCCACATTTGGCGTGTGCCAAATAAGGATGAAGAGGGAGATAGCTCGAGGGATAGGAGAATAAGGGAATTGTGAGAGCTAAAAAAGGGAGGGACAAAGAAGAGTATGTATCTATAAGAATGAAGAGCCCGAGAAGAGGTTGTTAGGTCCCAGAGACAACTGAGAGGGGGGGGGGGGGGGTGAATCAGTTGTCTAATAAATTCAAACCAAAAACTAATTAACCAACTTAATGCTTAATATCGGTAAACCAGTTAAGTATGCCGGTAGACAGTGTTAACAATAAATTGCTATACCGGTAAGGATTAATGCATGAAACATAAACATAAAGTCATCCACAACACATAACACCAATATTTGTATGTGGAAACCCTATAAGGGGAAAAAGCACGCTGGGAAACCTTACCCACAATCAGATGATACTATTACAAATAGTAAGTGTACATAATGGGGTCTGCACATGCAGAAAGGCCAACAGCCTAGAGCTCACTACTCAATCACAAAATGGGAGTCACACTGACTACAGTTGGATGATTAAATCCAATAAGAATGTACTGCACAAAATAGCATCTTCATATGCTGGATTCAGTACTGATGTAATGCTGATATGCTTATACAAAAACCTAACTTCACCTTGAAATGATGTCTTCGTGTATACCTCTACTTGATCTTGCATATATCTTCACTCAATTCTTTTTTCTCATTCCACATTTGATCTTACAAATAAGATCTTACATATATACCATACCCTAAGACCAATTTTAGTAGGTCGGCTATACAAGATATTACAATAAAATCATTTTACAAACAATATAATATCCGATGCAATAACCAATTAAACATGTCGGCTTACTGCATTTACATCAATAATAAATCATCTACATAGCGTGCCATGCTGATCTGGCAAAGATAAACTTGTCGGTGTAACCCTAGATAACCTGGACCTATTTGCCGATAAAAGAAAATATGCAAATATGAATATACCAATGATTAATTCTTCAAAATAAAGTGTCCACATGATGTCTTCGACATTACCAAGTGTCTTCCATATCATTCCAGATACCAGTGAACATTATATCCTGCCGGTGAACCATATACTTGTAACTGTGCAATAGTTGCTTGCTGGTGAATGTTGTTGGATCTTAAAAGTGCTTGTTTTCAGTAGGTGTTGACATCAATGAAAAAACCATACCAAAATACCAACAATATCCCCCTTTGGCATTGATGGCAACACAAGATGAAAAAACCATCAAAGTGCCAAAACAGAAATGCCAAATACCAGAAACCAACAATCTCCATTTCTCCCGCTGGGAGCAACATGTGTTTATCCAAAGATTTATTTTCAATACCAATCTCTCCTCAAAAGATAATGTGTTTTTCCGTAGATATCTCTCCCCCTTTGACATCAAATGCCAAAGCTACATATTTCAAGTCCATACAAAACACCAACTACTCCCCCTAAGAAGTAGCTTCCTCATCAAATACTGGAATAAAGATTTGTCTTTTTAATTCTGTCAGTTGATGACAATTATCAACTATCTAAGTCTCTACCGGTGGTGGTATGACTCCAAGCTGATCTCTAAGATATTCAAAAGTCTCCTTAGGCAAAGGTTTTGTGAAAATATCTGCAAGTTATTCTTTAGTATTCACATAAACTAGTTTTATCTCCTTTTCTTCAACTTTTTCCCTTAGAAAATTCAGTTTGATAGAAACATGTTTAGTTTTAGAATGTAATACCGGATTCTTAGATATATCAATTTATGTTGTGTTATCACAGTAGATAGTAATAGGTTCCTTGCATTTTACCTTAATATCTTTCAACATTTGCTTAAGCCATAATACCTGTGTACAGTTAGTTGCTGCTGCAACATATTCTAATTCTACTGTTGATAAAGATGTACAACTCTATTTCTGACTCAACCAAGAAAATAATCTTTTTCCAAGAAAGAATGCTCCTCCAGTGGTGCTCTTTCTATCATCTACATCTCCTGCCCAATTTGCATATGTGTATGCACATAGGTCAAAATTTTCATCTTTAGGATACCATAATCCAAGATTTGTTGTGCCTTGTAAGTACCGGAAAATCCTTTTTACTCCTAATTCATGATTTTCCCTAGGACCCATAACGACACCATATTTTTTCCTAAGTGGTCATAGGACACCATATGACCCCTTAGGACACCATACAACCTAGCACGACACCATATGTTGTCTTAATGGGTCATAGGACACCATATGACCTCTTAGGTGTCGTTAGGGGTCATATTGTATCCTAAAGGGCTATATGGTGTCCTATGATCCCTTAGGACACCATATGACCCCTTAGAACACCATATGACCCATAACGACACCATATTGTGTCCTAAGGGGTCATAGGACACCATGTGACCCCTTACGATACCATACGACCCATAACAACACTATATTGTGTCCTAAGGGGTCATATGGTGTCCTAGAGGGTCATATGGTGTCCAAGGTCATAGGACACCATATGACCCCTTATGACACCATATGACCCATAACGATACTATATTGTGTCCTAAGGTGTCATATAGTGTCATAAGGGGTCACAAGACACCATATGACCCCTTAGGATGCCATATGACCCATAACAACACCATATTGTGTCCTAAGGGGTCATATGGTGTCTTAAGGGGTCACAGGACACCATATGACCCCTTAGGACACCATACAACCCATAACGACACCATATTGTGTCTTAAGGGGTCATATGGTGTCCTAAGGGGTCATAAGACGCCATATGATCCCTTAGGAAACCATACGACCCATAACGACACCTAAGGGGTCATATGGTGTCCTAAGGGGTCATAGGACACCATATGACCCCTTAGGACACCATACGACCCATAACGACACCATATCATGTCCTAAGGGGTCATATGGTGTCCTAAAGGGTCATAAGACACCATATGATTGCTTAGGACACCATATGATGCATAAAGACACCATATTGTGTCCTAAGGGGTCATATAATGTTCTAAGGGGTCACAGGACACCATATGACCCCTTAGGACACCATACGACACATAATGACACCATATTGTGTCCTAAGGGGTCATATGTTGTCTTAATGGGTCATAAGACACCATATGACCCCTGAGCACACCATACAACCCATATTGACACCATATTGTGTCCTAAGGGGTCATATGGTGTCTTGAGGGTTCTTAAGACACCATATGACCCCTTAGGACAACATAAGACCCATAACGACACCATATTGTGTCCTAAGGGGTCATATGGTGTCCTAAGGAGCGATAAGATACCATATGACCCCTTAGGACACCATATGATCCCTTACGATACCATACGACCCATAACAACACTGTATTGTGTCCTAAGGGGTCATATGTTGTCCTAAGGGGTCATAAGACACCATATGACTGCTTAGGACACCATACAACCCATAACGACATCGTATTGTGTCCTAAGGGGTCATATGGTGTCCTAAGGGGTCTCAAGACACATATGACCCCTTAGGACACCATACAACACACAATGACATCATATTGTGTCCTAAGCTATTGTATGGTGTCCTAAGGGGTCATAAGACACCATATTACCCCTTAGGACACCATATGACCCATAACAACACCTAAGGGGTCATATGGTGTCCTATGGCCCCATAGGACACCATATAACCCCTTAGGTGTCCTATGGGGTTATAGAACACCATATGACCCCTTAGGACACCATACGACCCATAACGACACCATATTGTGTCCTAAGGTTTCATATGGTGTTCTAAGGGGTTATAAGATACCATATGACCCTTTAGGACACCATACAACCCATAACAACACCATATTATGTCCTAATTGGTCATATGGTGTCCTAAGGGGTCATAGGACACCATACGATCCATAATGACAACATATTGTGTCTTAAGGGGTCATATGGTGTCCTAAGGGGTCATAAGACACCATATGACCCTTTAGAACACCATACGACCCATAATGACACCATATTGTGTCCTAAGGGGTCATATGGTGTTGTAAAGGGTCGTAAGACACCATATGATCCCTTAGGACACCATACAACCTATAATGACACCATATTGTGTTGTAAGCGGTCATAGGGTGTCCTAAGTAGTCAAAAGACACCATATGACCCCTTAAGACACCATATGACCCATAACGACACCATATTGTGTGCTAAGGGGTCATATGGTGTCCCAAGGGGTCATAAGACACCATATGACCCCTTAGGACACCATATGACCCCTTACAACACCATATGACCCATAACAACAATTTATTGTGTCCTAAGGGATCATATGGTATCTGAACGGGTTAAAAGACACCATATGACCCCTTAGGACACCATACAACCCATAACGACACCATATTGTGTCCTAAGGGGTCATATGGTGTCTTAAGGGGTAACATGACAACATATGACCCCTTAGGACAACATATAACCTATAACGACACCATATTGTGTCCTAAGGGCTTATATGGTGTCCTAAGGGGTCATAAGACACCATACGACCCCTTATGACACCATTAAACCCATAACGACACCTAATGGGTCATATGGTGTCCTATGGCCCCATGCGACACCATATGACCCCTTAGGTGTCCATACAACCCATAACGACACCATATTGTGTCCTAAGGGATAATATGGTGTCCTAAGGGGTCATAGGAAACCATATGACCCCTTAGGATACCATACGACCCATAATGACACCACATTGTGTCCTAAGGGGTCATATTGTGTCCTAACGGGTCATAAGATACCATATGATCCCTTAGGACACCATACAGCCCATAATGACACCGTATTATGTCCTAAGGGGTCATATAGTGTCTTAAGGGGTCATAAGACACCATACGACCCCTTAGGACACCATATGACCCTTTACGACACCATATGACCCATAATGACATCGTATTGTGTGCTAAGGGGTCATATGGTTTCCTAAGGGGCCATAAGACACCATATGACACATTAGGACACCATACGACCCATAATGACACCATATTGTGTCTTAAAGGGTCATATGGTGTCATAAGGGGTCAAAAGACACCATATGACCCCTTAGGACACCATACGACCCATAACAACACCATATTGTGTCCTAAGGGGTCATATGATGTCCTAAGGGGTCATAAGACACCATATGACCCCTTAGGACACCATACAACTCATAAGGACACCTAAGGGGTTATATGGTGTCCTATGGCCCCATAGGACACCATATGATCCCTTAGGTGTCCATATAACCCATAACGACACCATATTATGTCCTAAGTGGTCATATAGTGTCCTAAGGGGTCATAAGACACCATAAGACCCCTTAGGACACCATATGACCCATAAAGACACCTAAGGGGTCATATGTTGTCCTAAGACACCATATTATGTCTTAAAGAGTCATGGTTTAATTTTTTATGGTTGTGGCTATAAAACTATAGGGTATAGAGTATAGATTATAAGGTATAGAGTAGAAATTTATCAAAGGTTAAAAAATTTCAATGGCAGTCATTTGGCTAGTGCCATATTTGGTGCTAGCCAAATGAGCTGCACAAAAAAGAGGTTATAGGGTATAGAGTAGAAATTTATCAAAGGTAAAAAATTTCAATGGAAGTCATTTAGCTAGCACCAAATATGGCTAGCGCCATATTTGGCGCTAGCCAAATGAGCTCCACTAAAAAATAGTTATATGGGACCCTTGACCCATGATCCAAGCTCACATTCTCTCATTTTGTCTTCTTTCTACGCATGATCAGACAAAAAAATGCTTTTTGCATGGTGTTGACATTTTATGCAAGGTTATTTTATACATTCCATTAGCTCTCCACCACCTTTTTCCATTTGGCAATGTCAAAGAGGAAGAACATAGTTTTTTTTTTATCAAATTTGAATAATTGAGGTAATATTTTCTTGTTTTTAGAATTCAAATACTTGTTAGGTGTTATTTTGTTTAAATGTTAGAATAAAAGTGTGAGTCAAAATTGATTATAATCCTATTAGATTTATATTAGATTTAACAATGCATTTGAAGGAAGTTGCATAAGAAAATTACTTTTTTAGTGGTTTAAAACAAAATTTGCAATTTCATACATCCTTTTTAAGATCTTATGAAATAATTTAGAAAAGGAATACATGAAATAATTTCAATTTCATATATCCATTTTAACATATGCATAATTAGGACAGTCATAGATGCATAATTTCACTTTATTCTCTTTTATGTGCATGTACATGTAGAAATCATTATCATGCCGAGGAAATGACCAAAAAATGTAACATCGGAAGCGCGTGAAGATAAGAAAGCGTAAAAAAGAGAAGGAATGAAGCAACTTCATGAACAAAGGAAATTGAATACCATAGAAGAAGAGGTGCCAATTGAAGAGGTGCCAATTGAAGAGGAACATGAAATATCCATCCAATCTAAGAGAGAGACAAAATTGGCCACACAAAGGCAACAAATGCAAAACCTTCGTGCAATGAGACAATTGAATCCCAAGGTTGAGAGCATGTCTACCACAATTCAAGTTGAAGGCACCCCATCTCTTACGTCTCAAGTTGAAGGCACACCATCTCTTATTGGCACACCGTTGGTGTCTACAACATCTCATATTGAATGCACTCCCTTTATGACATTTGGCATTGCAAGTACTTCACGACTGACATCAAGTATTGGAGCTACACCATCTTGTACACCTGAATTTCAAGGTATGTCATCATTTTCATCTCCGGTTGAAGGTATGCCACCTATCCCTAATGTTGTTGACATTCCTAATCTTGAGGTAACTCAAAGTTTTAGAACACCTCCTAGAGTTTTGCATAGAAAGATTAAGTATTTGATTGATATTGATGCTAATGTTTTGAAACCAATGGTTGACAAGATTCCAAAGCGTATTTGTCAAAGACATGCTAACCGGATATGGAAAATATTTTTTGAGCCTTTAAATGAGACAAGAAGATGTCAACTATTTGTTGAAATGATGAGAAATCTGAAATTTAGGCCTATAATGAAGATTATTGGGCTAAGAACATCGATTGAATCAAGCAACAAATCTATTGTGAAGAATTTGATGAATGCTTATGATACTATTGGTTCTAACTCACGCACAAAAGATAGTAATGCCACACGACATGTCATTAGATCAACAATTGTAAGCACTCAAACTAAGAAAGCTCGCCTCCTTAGAAAGACAAGTAAACAATTGAAGATAAGTAGACAAACTCTAATGAGAGCTATGGGAAGGCAACAAAGAGCAGAGGATCCATATAACAATGAGTTATGGGCATTTTCCTTTAGATTACCATGGAAAGATAAAGCAATTGTTGAAGCCTTGAGATCCCTAATTGAAGATTTTTGGAAGAATAACACAAGGGTCTCTCCAAATCAAAGAGATGTTGTAAGAAGGAGGATTGGTAGTCAAATCTGTGATCCACATCCGAAACATTTTTTGGATATGACTCAAACACAATTTTTTGCCAAGTTTCAACGTATGTATCCTCAAATAAAAATTACTCAAAGATTCTTTAAAATGGTAAAGCCTTTTTATGTTAAAATAAATCACACATGCACAACTTGTTGTTGTAGAGTACATATTGAATTTTCTAAGAATTATGATGTTTATCAACACATATGTATAGATTTGCATGCTAAAAATGTTTTGCAGGAATGCAACATAAATGGTCCATCGACATCTTCAAAGGAATTCACATCTAGAATCTTATGTGAAAGAGTAGATGGTCAAGTATATTACAATAAGTGTTGCTTGGATGGAACATGTGTTGATTGTGGTGGATTGAGACATTTACTAATTTGTCAACATATGGATATTGGACAAGAAATTGGTAATGAATTAGTAGAATTTGGAAAATATAAGACAGTGGCCTACATGCTAAAAGATGCAAAAGAAGCAAAAATGTGTGAATTGGTTAGTGAGAAGATTCCAGTGTATCAGTTTATGGGCATCTTTCATGAGAATATAGTGTATGAGTATGCAAGGCATAACCATCGAGCTAGTTTGTTGGACTCACAATTTAAGCTATGCAAGGACACATTTCCACTTCATACAATCATTTCAATTGTTGACTTTGCAGAGAACTACACACTACAATCGCAAAATGAGGTGCAATCACAATATTACAACTCCACACAAGTTGCCATATTTGTGCATATAGCATTCATTCATGCACATGATAGTATGGAAGAGGATAGGAAGATATTGAGGGAGTATCATTTTTACATCAGTGATGATCACTCACACTCTACAGAGTTTGTGCAAGGTTGTTTTTCAGATATTCTATGATGATTTGGCTATTTGAGGTATATCATTCCATCAACATATCATATGGTCAGATAATTGTGCATCACAATTTAAGAACTCTCGAATGTTTTATTGGTTGAGTAGGATCCATAAGTTGACTTCTATTCAACATATGTGGAATTTCTCCAAGGCTGGGAATGGAAAAGGGGAGCATGATGGTGCAGGAGCATGTATTAAAAGAGCTTTAGCACGAGAAGAGTTAAAGTACAAAGGGAATGCAAACTTGAAAGATGCAAAATCAATTGTGCAATGGTGCAATAGTATAATTGGTCCAGGTAATCAAGGTAAGTCTTCAGTTCACATATTTTTTTGGTTGGTAGATGATACTAACATTGCAAAATTAGAAGCTTGTTGTACATTGATAGGATCGAGTGAGCTACACTCTTTCAAAAGCTCTAATGCAAGTTCAAGGACTATCCATACACGGCGGATGGCATGTTATTGTTCCTCATGTAGAGATGGTGCCTATAATGACTATGAGTCAAAGGAGTGGGTGGACGAATGGTGTATGAGGCCTCTAATCCCACTTGAGACATACCAACCTCCAAGTGCACTACAACTCACACAGATGGAAGCATCAATTGACTTTGACCATGTGTCAGATTTAGTCCAACCAGGTAAATTATCCACATGCAATTTTTTATACTTTAATATTTTACCTTAGTTGTTTGCTAAATTCTTCTCACTTTATTATTGCAGGGCATGTTTATGCAGTAATTGCAGCTGAAGACAATGAAGAAGGAACAAATTATTACCTTTGTCATTGTGTGGATATAAAAAAAGAAACTGGATTGCCCTATGGTAGATGGAGTAAATATTGAGGACCCCATAGGATCAGTAGTTGTTATTGGTACATGTCTTAGAAGGTACCCAGTGAAGATGTCTAACTTGTGGTTGTTCGAGGACTTCGAGACACATAGGAAGATTCTTCATTATTCTAACCTTATTGTAGCTTCAAATGTTCATTTGATCAGATATGGGGGTAGAACACTAAAAAAGAACCTATGGAAGGTTTGGGAGTCTAACCATGAGGCCATACTAGACACAATAAAGAGTAAAGAAGATCCAGATGGTTCATTGGATTAAATGTAAATGTAAAAAATTGTAATATCAATCTTATTTGGATATATGTACATGGCTTGTATTTTTGACTACTCAAGGCATTATAATATAAAAAATTGTGTTTTTGTCTTGTTTTGTGTGGTTTTATGTAAATAATGTCATTTTGGACAATTAGAGTTCACATGGGATCATTTCATGAAGTATAGCCTGCTAATATGCTAAAAGATGTAAAAATTGCTCATTTGTTGTCAATCACTCAAAGTGTGAAAAATTGTCAAAATTCATGTTTTTCTTGATGTTAGTGACATGTAAGAACAATCTATCTGATCCTATGGGGTCATGTTATGGCGCTCTAAAAAAGCCTCCCTTGGTTTCGGTAGACTCATATCCAATTGCTTATGGTGACTCTTTCTTGGTTGCGACAAAAAGCGTTAGATGAGTTCAATGAAAAGTTGCATAATGCCCCATCTTTCAATCCACTCATCATGACACCAAACCGTCATCTTGTACATGTCAGGGTGGTCAATTTTACGCTAGGAATTCCTTCGTTTTTCTCTCTAACTTGCCTGATCATTGTGGGCCACACCCTAGAAGCGAAATCGCCCAAGTGCTCAAATTGCTCAAAGTTGTCAATATTCGGCATCATGTTTCTCAGTGCCCGTTAATTATAAGAAAAATCCATCTGATCCTGTGAGGTTGTGTTATGACACTCTAAAAAAACCTCTCTCGGTTTTGGTAGACTCAGATCTAGTTGCTCGTGGTGACACTTTCTCGGTTGCAACAAAAAGTGTCATATGAGTTCAATGAAAAGTTGCACAATGCCCCATCTTTTAATCCGCTCGTCGCTACAACCAAACCATCAGCTCATTCATGTTGGGGTGGCTGGGTTTAAGCTAGGAATTCCTTCTTTTTTCTCTCCAACTCGCCCGATCATTATGGGCCACACACTAGCAGCCAAATCGCCCAAGTCCTCAAATTGCTCAAAGTTGTCAATATTTAGCATTGTGTTTCTCAGTGCCCATTAACCATAAGAATGATCCATCTGATGCTGTATGGTTGTGTTATGGCACTCTAAAAAAGCCTCTCTCGATATTGGTAGACTCGGATCCAGTTGCTCGTGGTGACACTTTCTCGGTTGTGACAAAAAGCGGCAGATGAGTTCAATGAAAAGTTGCACAATGCCCCATCTTTCAATCCATTGGCCATGACACTGAACCATCAGCTCATACGCATTGGAGTGGTCAGGTTTATGCTAAGAATGCCTTCTTTTTTTCTCTCCAACTTTCCTGATCATTGCGGGCCACACCCTAGCAATGAAATCGCCCAAGTGCTCAAATTTCTCAAAGTTGTCAATATTCGGCATCACGTTTCTCAACGCCTATTAATCATAAGAATGATCTCTTTGATCCTATAGGGTTCTATTATGGCACTCTAAAAAATCCTCTCTTGGTTTCGGTAGACTGGCATCCAGTTGCTCGTGGTGACACTTCTTCGGTTGCGACAAAAAGCGTCATATGAGTTCAATGAAAAGTTGCACAATGCCCCATCTTTCTATCCGTTGATAAATCAATGATGAACGGTAAGTACCAAACTAGTACTGAGAGGGGGGGTGAATCAGTACAGTCAAAAACACTTTCCAAAAACTAGTTAGACAACAAACACTACAAATGACTAGCAAATAGTAAGACTGGTCTGAAACAAAGTACAACTAGTAAAGCTAATAATGACCTTGACAAGCATTGACTAGTTAATCACTTAGCTTTCCACTCAACTTAATACTACACTTCCATTTCACCCTTATGCATGAACAGGTAATCTATCATCAGAAATATAATAACAGCTAGTTCAACATGATTTACCTTCAAACACAAATCACTTAAGCCATCACATGAAAAACACCACACATGACACACAGATTTTTCATGTGGAAACCCAACTAGCAAAAACCATGGTGGGGATGAATACCCACAAGATGTTTTTGAACTCTTTAGAAGTCCGCTCTATTAGGAGCCTAGTAAAGTTAAAGATTGTTACAATAGGTTCTGTTAGGAACTGATCCTGTTAGGGATCACCCGGTTAAGCGATGGCTAGAATACCTGGTTAAGGGTTAAACCCTGTTAGAGGTTACCTTGTTAGAGAATTTCAAGAACTCAGTAAATTTGAGTCACCCTGTTAAAGGATTTACAACAAGCTGGTTAAAGCTACCCGGTTAAGGGATTTTCCAACTGTTGAAGTGATTAAAGATCAATAGGTATTACAATGATCTGATATTAGCTCTCAATTCCTAATGTAGATCTGCTTAAGTTTCTTCCTTCTGCGCACACACTATGTAGGTATCATTCCTCTTATCTGGTCTGGCAGGAATCTCGTATCTTTCCACTTAGATACACACACACCATTTGCCAACAACCTCAGCATGAAACACAACATCGACCTTATAGGAAACAGATAGGCTGGTGGTAAAAACCCTAAACCCTAAACATTTAGCTAAATCAATTTAGGCGGTTCAATCCTGACCATTGAGAACTTTGCATTTGAATACAATGGTCTTGAACAGATCTCAAGACATTCTCCATCGTTTGTTCTTTACTGCTTCATGGAGGCGATAACCCATCACGCATTCTCCATCGTTTACAGGGACTATGCACATTCCCAAGGTAGATAGGATCAATCTCCTTCATGCAAGATCCTTCACGCACACAAGGCTGACGTGGCAACATGATCTGATCTTCATTACAATGCTAACACATCACACGATGTCATTGGTTGAATCAAACAGGCTTTGGAACACTTCAACCGGAAACCCTCAAGCTAAGACTACCAATGGGTAGTCCTGCCACATTCATGTACTAGTTCACCTTTCATCATACCGGTTCACTTGGACAAACATACCGCTTCACCTATTGCTCATATAGCTGTTTATACCACTATACTGGTTCTCTTTGACATTTGCTTAGCTTCAATATACTGGTTCACTTCTTTGCACATATACCGGTTCACCACATTATAATAGTTCACTTTTTAGCATATTGTCAATTCACTCTCCAACATATTGACATCAATGACAACATAATATCATCATGTCAACATACTCTGCACAAATGCCAACAATCTCCCCCTTTGGCATTGATGGCAATATATAAAGATATCACTCAACATCACATCTTTTGCTGCAGATATCTTCTCCACTTCACACTATAGATGTCTTCTCCCCATTGTTGCAGATATCTTCTCCACTTCACATCTTCTCCCCCTTTGACAACAATGCCAAAGTGGAGGCACAAGCTTTCTTGTTCCACTATGCTGCTCCCCCTGAGGAATAGCATCCTTCAACACATCAATCCAAAAAAAATTAGACACTGCAATACCTGACTGATGTGGAGCACATACTTTTAGTTCACCTCTTGAAGGGGCAGCACCCCTAATTCACCTCTCAAATAGGTAAATGTAGCCTTTGGTAGAGGCTTGGTGAATATATCTGCTAACTGCTCCTTACTGGAAACATGTTCCAATACAACTTCCTTGTTCTGAACCTTCTCCCTCAAGAAATGATACTTGAGCTCAAAGTGCTTGGTTCTAGCATGCAAAACCGGATTCTTGGAAATGTTAATTGCACTTGTATTGTCACAAAATATGCTTACTAGTTCAGATACAGGAACTTTGAAGCCATTCAATACGAGCTTCATCCAAATAGTTTGGGTGCAGTTCATAAAAGCTGCAACATAATCTTCTTCTGCTGTAGACTGAGAGATACAACTCTGCTTTTTACTTATCCATGAGATCAGTCTACCACCGAGAAAGAATGCACCACTGGTTGTGCTCTTTTAGTCATCTACATTGCCAGCCCAATCAGCATTTGTGAACACTTTCAGGTTGAAATCATTATTGTATGGATACCATAACCCATAGTCAATAGTTCCCTTTATATATCTAGGAATCCACTTTAGTGCTACCAAGTGGGATTCTCTTGGGCTTTTCTGAAACCAAGTAGTAATACCCACTGCATGAGCAATGTCTGGTTTGCTATGCACTATGTAGTGCAACTTGCCAATCATTGAGCGGTAATCCTTCTCATTTACCACTGTTGAGTCATCCTCTTTTGATAACTTACAATCGGTCACCATTGTTGTGCCAACTGGTTTACTATCTTCCATGCCAAAGGTCTTCAACACCTCTTTGAAATACTTGGACTGAGTGATAAAGATTCCATATTTCATTTGTTGAATCTGTAGTCCAATGAAGAACTTAATCTCCCCTATAAGTGACATCTCAAACTCCTTTTTCATCTCATCTGCAAAATAATGACTCATCTTGTCAGCTCCTCCAAAGATGATGTCATCAACAAATACTTCACAGATCAAAATCTGATCTCCTTTTGATTTCATGTAGATACTTCTATCTTGACTTGTTCTTTCAAATCCAATCTTCACAAGATGGGAATGCAAGCGTTCATACCATGCTCTCGATGCCTGCTTTAGTCCATACAAGGCTTTATGTAGCCTACACACCATGTCATTGTCTTCTGATAGGGCAAACCCATCTGGTTGCTCTATATACACCTCCTCTTCAAGTATTCCATTTAGGAATGCAAAATTTACATCCATTTGATATTCCTTGAATCCTTTAAAGGCTGCATATGCAAGTAGCATACAAACTCCTTCCAATCTTGCTATTGGAGCAAAGTTTTCTCCATAGTCTTCTCCTTCTTCTTGGGTGTATCCTTTACAAACTAGTCTGGATTTGTTCCTTACCACTGTACCATCCTCATTTATCTTGTTTCTGAAAACCCATTTGGTTCCAATGACATTTTTATGCTCCGTTTTGGGTACCAAAGACCATGTACCATTATTTTCTATCTAGTCAAGTTCCTCCTCCATTGCCTTGATCTAGTCTTTATCTTTATGAGCCTCTTTGAATGATATAGGCTCAAATTCAGAGATCATACATGAGCTTTCTCTAACCTTTCTTCTTGTAAGACTTCCTTCATCTTTGTCTCCTATGATCTTCTTTGGATCATGTTTGAGTTTGACATATCTAGGTATGTTCTTAAAGGATTCCTCTATTTTTTCTTCTTCATCCTCATCTTCATCAGTATCAGCATCTAACGGTATAGGAGCACAATTAGTGGTACTTGGTTGATTTGCAACCGGTTCCTAGAAGGTTACTACCGGTTCATCTCTTACTTGCTCACTGCCAGTTTCCTCAGGTTTCCCAGAGTTTTCATCAACTCTAACATTGGCAATTTCAACAATTCTCTGAGTCCTATTGTTGAAACATTTGAGAGCTTTACTCTTGGTGGAATATCCTAGGAATATTCCTTCATCACATTTTGATTCTTTGATGTTCACTCCTCTTGATATAACATTTGCTACCAAACATTCTAAAGTAGCTTACCATTGGTGTCTTACCAGTCCAGTACTCATAAGGAGTCTTATCCTTGCCTTTCTTGATGAGTACCCAATTCATTATGTAGACTGCAGTGCTCAACACTTCTCTCCAAAAGGCGTGAGCAACTTTTCCTTGGATCAACATGGTTCTAGCCACTTCAACCATAGTCCGATTGTTTCTCTCTGCTAAGACATTTTGCTATGGAGTTCGGGGAGTAGACAGTTGCCTCTTGATGCCATTCTCTTCACAATATATGTTGAATTCACTGGAAGTGAATTCCCCTCCTTGATCAGTTCTAAGGCATTTGATTCTTCTACCACTTTCCTTTTCTGCCAATGCTCTGAAAACTTTGAACTTTCCAAAGGCTTCAGACTTGTCCTTCAAGAATGTGTCCCACATCATTCTTGAGCAATCATCTATAAGAATCATAAAATACCTATCTCCCTACACACTCCTAGTTTTCATAGGACCACACAAATCAATATGCACAAGATTAAGTAAAATGTCAGTAGTGAAAGATTTACCTTTGAAGGTTGAGGAAGACATTTTCCCCAGTTGACATTCTCTGCACAAAGGATTTTCAGGTTTGCCTAGCACTGGTAGTCCTCTAACTACCTTGATCTTACTTGCTTTCACAATGTTATCAAAGTTTACATGGCAGAGTCTCCTATGCCATATCCAACTATCATCAAACTTAGCCATTAGACATGTACTTATACTTGCATTTAGCTTAAATAAGTTACCTTTGGTATGCATACCGGTGGCCATCAATTCACCATTCTTTCCTTTGATTTTTCACACTCCATTTTTAAATTCTAGAGTGAGTCCACTGTCATTCAGTTGGGCAACACTCAATAGATTGTGTCTAGGACCTTCCACCCAATACACATTGTCAACACTTCTCTTTCTATTCAGAGAGATGGACCCTCTTCCTCTAACCATAAATGGTGCATCATTACCAAAGAGAACCACACCACCATCATATTCTTCCAAAGATAGAAACTTGCTCCGGTCACTAGTCATATGGTGAGAACAACCACTGTCAATAATCCACTCATTGGAATTATCAAAATAGGAGACAAGAGCCTTCTTGTTTGACACAACTTCCTTTACTACAACAAACATAATATCTTTATTTTCTTCATCTTCTGATTCCTCATTTGTGACACCTTCATTGACTACCACAAAATTGTTTCTCTAGTTTCCTCCTTTGAATTTCTTAAACCTTTCCGATTTGTCCTTGTTGTCACCATTAGGACAATTTATAGAAATATGTCCTATTCGGTTACAAGAAAAGCATTTCAAAGGGAGCTTACCTCTATATTTACTGGTTCCCTTAGGAAGTCTCCTGGCAAGAAGAGCTTCAAAGTCCATCAGAATCTCCTCATCATCCATTCTCTGCTCTATCTTGGTTCACTGTTGGTGCTTGCTTCTCTAAAAGCTGATTCAATCTTTTGAAAATTGCCATCAAAACTATTTAGCTCATAGGCTGTTAATTTTGCAATGATGGAGTCTAGGGATACCTTAGTCTTGTCTATTGATCTCAACTCGTAAATAGTAGCAACACTTATTGCATAGACCGGTAATAAGGATCTCAAAACTTTGCTTACCATAGTGGAATCTTCCATTTTACCACCTGTACTCTTGATATCTCCAACAACAGTTTTGATTCTTATTCCATATTGTTGAATGGTCTCACCTTCAACCATGCACATATCTTCAAACTTCCCTCTAAGGGTTTCTTAGCTTGTTTTACATGCTCATCACCGCCATAGATATTCTCAAGAGTATCCCATACTTCTTTGGGATTTTCTTTATCCTGGACATCAATGAACTCAATGTCAGATAAACTACTAATTAGGGCTTCCATGACTTGCCCATTCTCCTATATCTCTCTCTTTTGATCATCAGTGAGAGTACTGGTAGGAATAACAAAAGAATTCTCAACATAGCTCCAGTGTTGAGCACCCATGCTTCTGATGTAAATCTTCATTCTGTCCTTTCATATTTTAAAGTTATCTCTGTTGAACTTTGGACCTTCCCTCTTCATCATTACAATAGGATCTTTCCCTCAAGCAGTTAAGCTTACAACACAGAGGACCTAAAGGATGCTCTGATACCAATTGATAACTCAATGATGAATGGTAAGTACCAAATCGGTACTGAGAGGGGGGGTGACTCAGTACAGTCAAAGACACTTTCCAAAAACCGGTTAGATAGCAAACACTGCAAATGACTGGCAAAAAACAACACCAGTCTGAAATAGAGTACACCTGGTAAAGCTAATAATGATTGTGACAAGCATTGACCAATTAATCACTTAGCTTTCCACTCAACTTAATACTACACTTCCATTTCACCCTTATGCATGAATAGGTAATCTATCATCATAAATATAATAACAGCTAGTTCAACATGATTTACCTTCAGACACAAATCACTTAAACCATCACATGAAAAATACCACACATGACACACAGATTTTTCATGTGGAAACCCAACTGGGAAAAACCATAGTGGGGATGAATACCCATAAGTTGTTTTTGAACTCTTTAGAAGTCCACTCTGTTAGGAGCCTAGTCTGATTAAAGATTGTTACAACAGGTTCTATTAGGAACCGATCCTATTAGGGATCACCCGGTTAAGGGATGACTAGAATACCCGGTTAAGGGTTAAACCCTGTTAGAGGTTACCTTGTTAGAGGATTTCAAGAACTAAATGAATTTGAGTCACCTTGTTAAAGGATTTACAACAAGCTGGTTAAAGCTACCCAGTTAAGGCATTTTCCAACTATTGAAGTGATTAAAGATCAACACGTATTACAATGATCTGATAATAGCACTCAATGTCTAATGCAGATCCGCTTAAGTTCCTTCCTTCTGCACATAGACTATGTAGGTATCATTCCTCTTATCTGGTCTAGCAAGAATCACGTATCTCTGCACTTAGATACACACACACCATTTGCCAGCAACCTTAGCATGAAACACAACATAAACCTTATAAGAAACAGATAGGTTGGTAGCAAAAACCTTAAACCCTAAACATTTAGGTTAAGAAATTTAGGTGGTTCAATCCTAACCATTGAGTGCTTTGCATTTGAATACAATGATCTTGAACAGATCTCAAGACATTCTCCATCGTTCGTTCTTCACCGCTTCATGGAGGTGATAACCCATCACGCATTCTCCACCATTTACAAGGACTTCACACATTCTTGAGGTAGATAGGATCAATCTCCTTCATGCAAGATCCTTCACGCGCACAAGACTAACGTGGCAACATGATCTGATCTTTGTTACAATGCTAACACATCACATGATGTCATCGGTTGAATCACACAGGCTTTGGAACACTTCAACTGGAAACCCTGAAGCTAAGACTACCAACCAATAGTCCTACCACATTCATGTACCGGTTCACATTTCATCATAGTGGTTCACTTGGAGAAACATACCGCTTCACCTATTGCTCATATATCGGTTTATACCACTATACTGGTGCTCTTTGCTGGCTGCTTAGCTTCAATATATTGGTTCACCACATTATACTGGTTCACTTTTCAGCATATTGTCGGTTCACTCTCCAAAATATTGACATCAATGACAACATAATATCATCATGTCAACATACTCTGCACAAATGCGAACATCCGCTCATCACGACACCGAATTGTCAGCTTGTATGCATTGAGGTGGCTAGGTTTATGCTAGAAATTCCTTCTTTTTTCTCTCCAACTCACCCGATCGTTGCGGGCCACACCCTAGCAATGAAATTGCCCAAGTGCTCAAATTTCTCAAAGTTATCAATATTCGACATCACGTTTCTCGACACCTGTTAAACATAAGAACGATTTGTTTGATCCTGTAGGGTCATTTTATGGCATTCTAAAAAGTCCTCTCAGTTTCGGTAGACTCAAATGTAGTTTCTCGTGGCGACACTTTCTTTGTTGCGACAAAAAGCGTGAGATGAGTTCAATGAAAAGTTGCACAATTCTCCATCTTTCAATCCGCTCTTCGCCGCACCAAACTATCATCTCGTATGTTTCAGGGTGGCTAGGTTTACTCTAGTTATGCCTTTCTTTTTCTCTCCAACATGCACGATTGTTGCAGGCCACACCCTAGCTATGAAATCGCTCAAGTGCTCAAATTGCTCGAAGTTGTCAATATTCAGCATCAAGTTTCTCGACACCCATTAATCATAAGAATGATTTGTTTGATCCTGTAGGGTTGTATTATGGCACTCTAAATAAGCCTCTCTTGGTTTCGGTAGACTCAGATCTAGTTGCTCGTGGCGACTCTTTCTCAGTTGCGACAAAAAGTATCAGATGAGTTCAATGAAAAGTTGCACAATGCCCCATCTTTCAAACCGCTTATCACGGCACCAAACCGTCAGCTTGTACACATTAAGGTGGAAAGTTTTATGCTTGGAATTCCTTGTTTTTTCTCTCCAACTCACCCGATCATTGCGGGCCACACCCTAGCAGCGAAATTGCCCAAGTGCTCAAATTGCTCAAAGTTGTCAATATTCGACATCGTGTTTCTTGATGTCCATTAATCATAAGAATGATCTGTTTGATCTTGCGGGGTTGTGTTATGGCACTCTAAAAAAGCCTCTCTCAATTTTAGTAGACTCGGATCCAGTTGATCGTGGTGACACTTTCTCGATTGCGACAAAAAGCATGAGATGAGTTCAATGAAAAGTTGCACAATGCCCCATTTTTCAGTCTGCTCGTCGCGGAACCGAACCGTCAGCTCTTACGTGTCAGGGTGGCCAAGTTTATTCTAGGAATGCCTTCTTTTTTCTCTCCAACTCACCCGATCATTGCAGGCCACACCCTAGTAGCGAAATCGCCGAAGTGCTCAAATTGCTCAAAGTTGTCAATATTCGGCATCGCGTTTCTCAGCACCCGTTAATCATAAGAACGATTCATTTGATCCTACGGGGTCATGTTATGGCACTCTAAAAAATCCTCTCTCAGGCTCGTACACATTGAGGTGGCTAGGTTTACACTAGGAATACCTTCTTTTTTCTCTCTAACTCACCCGATTGTTGCAGGCCACACCCTAGTAGTGAAATCGCCCAAGTGCTCAAATTGGTCAAAGTTGTCAATATTCGGCATCACGTTTCTTGGTGCTTGTTAATCATAAGAATGGTCTATCTTATCCTGTGGGGTTGTGTTATGGCACTCTAAAAAATCCTCTCTCGGTTTCGGTAGACTCAGATCTAGTTGCTCATGGTGACACTTTCTCGTTTGTGACAAAAAGCGTCAGATGAGCTCAATGAAAAGTTCCACAATGCCCCATGTTTCAATCCACTTATTGCAAAACTGAACCATCAACTCCTACACATCAGGGTGGTTGGGTTTATGCTAGGAACACCTTCTTTTTGTTGTCCAACTCACCCGATCGTTGCAGTCCACACCCTAGCAGCAAAATAGCCCAAGTGGTCAAATTGCTCAAATTTAACAATATTCGACATCACATTTCTCGGCGCTTGTTAATAATAAGAATAATCTATCTGATCAAGCGGGGTCCTTCTATGGCACTCTAAAAAAGGCTCTCTTTGTTTTGGTAGAATCGAATCCAGTTGCTCATGGTGACACTTTCTCGATTGCGATAAAAAGCGTCAAATGAGTTCAATGAAAAGTTAAACAATTCCCTATCTTTGAATCCGCTCATCACGGCACCAAACCGTCAGCTCGTACACATTAGGTTGACTGGGTTTAAGCTAGGAAAGCCTTCTTTTTTCTCTCCAATTCACCCGATCATTATGGGCCACACCCTAGCAGTGAAATCACCCAAGCACTCAAATTTCTCAAAGTTGTCAATATTTGGCATCGCATTTCTAGGCGCTCGTTAATCATAAGAATGATCTATCCAATGCTATGTGGTTGTGTTATGGCACTCTAAAAATGCCTCTCTCAGTTTTGGTAGACTCGAATCCGGTTGCTCGTGGCGACACTTTCTTGGTTGTGACAAAAAGCGTTAGATGAGTTCAATGAAAAGTTGCACAATGCCCCATCTTTCAATCCACTCATCGTGACACCAAACTGATAGCTCATACACGTTAGGGTGGTCAGGTTTACACTAGGAATGCCTTCTTTTTTCTCTCCAACTTGCATGATGGTTGCAGGCCACACCCTAGTAGCGAAATCGCCCAAGTGCTCAAATTGCTCAAAGTTGTACATATTCGGCATCACATTTCTCGATGCTCATTAATTATATGAATGATCCATCTAATCCTGCAGGGTCATGTTAGGACAATCTAAAAAAGCCTCTCTCAGTTTTGGTAGAATCAGATCTAGTTGTGACAAAAAGCATCTTTCAATCCGCTCGTTGTGACACCGAACCATCAGATCGTATGTGTCAAGGTGGTCAGGTTTACACTAGGAATGCCTTCTTTTTGCTCTCTAACTCTCCCGATCGTTGTGTGCCACACCTTAGCAACGAAATCACCCAAGTGCTCAAATTGCTCAAAGTTGTCAATATTCAACATCGCATTTCTCAGCGCTCGTTAATCATAAGAACTATCTATCTGATCCTGCGGGGTTGTGTTATGGCACTCTAAAAAAGCCTCTCTCAGTTTTGGTAGAATCAGATCCAGTTGCTCGTGGCGACACTTTCTCGATTGCGACAAAAAGCGTCAGATGAGTTCAATGAAAAGTTACACAATGCCCCATCTTTCAATCTGCTCATCGTGGCATTGAACCATCATCTTGTACACATGGGGGTGGCTAGGTTTACCCTAGGAATTCCTTATTTTTTCTCTCCCACTCGCCCGATCGTTGCGGGCCACACCCTAGCAGCGAAATCGCCCAAGTTCTCAAATTGCTCAAAGTTGTTAATATTTGGCATCACGTTTCTCAGTGCTTGTTAATCATAAAATGATCCATCTAATCCTGTAGAGTTGTGTTATGGCACTCTAAAAAAGCCTCTCTTGGTTTTGATAGACTCAGATCCAGTTGCTCATAGCAACTCTTTCTTAGTTGCGACAAAAAGCGTCAGATGGGTTCAATGAAAAGTTGCACAATGCCCCATCTTTCAATCTGCTCGTTGTGGCATCGAACTGTCATCTCATATGCATTAGGGTGGTTGGTTTTATGCTAGGAATGCCTTCTTTTTTCTCTCTAACTCACCCGATCGTTGCGAGCCACACCCTAGCAGTGAAATCGCCTAAGTGCTCAAATTGCTCAAAGTTGTCAATATTCGGCATCATGTTTCTCGGTGTCCGTTAATCATAAGAATGATCCAGCTAATCCTATGGAGTCATGTTATGGCACTCTAAAATATCCTCTCTTGGTTTCAGTAGACTCAGATCCAGTTGCTCGTGGCAACTCTTTCTTGTTTCTGACAAAAAGCGTCATATCAGTTCAATGAAAAGTTGCACAATGCCCCATCTTTCAATTCGCTCATCGCAACATCGAACCGTCAACTCTTACATGTTGGGGTGGCCGTGTTTATGCTAGGAATGCCTTCTTTTTTCTCTCCAACTCACCTGATCATTGCGGGCCACACCCTAGCAGCGAAATCGCCCAAGTGTTCAAATTGCTCAAAGTTGTCAATATTTGGCATCACGTTTTTCGGTGCCCGTTAATCATAAGAATGATCCATTTGATCCTATGGGGTCATGTTGCGGCACTGAACCATTAGCTCATACGTGTCGGGGTAGCTAGGTTTACCCTTGGAATGCCTTATTTTTGCTCTCCAACTTGCATGATCATTGTGAGCCACACCCTAGCAACAAAATTGCCTAAGTGCATGCATTAGATGAATATAAGTTTATGGGCTATGCAATTTTTTTGGAATGGGTATTGGTACAATGGTGTCTTACATTGTCTAATTTTGGTTCTTTCCATGTTTCATTTATATAGTCTTATTTCGACTATAACTATTGAATTTGTGTTGATCTCCATAAGCTTGTGTGTTGGATTACAAACACATATTTAGGTTCAAATGCTTAAGTAACAATAAAATTTGTGCAATTATTCATCTAATCATTTGTACTGCAATTATGGATAACCATGATAAATGATTTGCATTAACCAAAAAGCTACAAATCCATGTAACATTGTATACTATTAAAACTACGAAATATATCCAATACAAACAAATAGGCTTGCCAAAAGCCATACGGACTTAGAATTTCACATATTCATAAAACAAAACATATGTTCAAAATTGCTATAAAGGCATACAACATGATATCTAATAAAGTCAAATAGTGGCTTGCCAAAAGCCATATGGACATAGAATTTTACATATTCGTAATACAAAAACATATGTTCAAATCTGCCATATAGGCATACAACATGGTATCCAATAAAGTCAAATAGGAGCTTGCCAAAAGTCATATGGAGATAGAATGTCACATATTCATAATACAAAACATATGTTCAAAATTGCCATATAGGCATACAACATAGGACCCTATTCTATTCATTTCCCTCTAGGGGAAGGAAACAGATCACAAGATATCTTTGCCTGTCGAGGGGATGGAGATGTATATGATGCAGGTGTCTTTCAAGTACGTCCACTCGACCTCCTCTCCAGACTTTTTTGTAACTCCACCTGATACAATGAAAAGAATGATGTTAGCATATACAAAAATTGAATTTTAGAATGACATATAATAGAATAGTCACTTACTGCATACAAATAATTATGATTTTCATCCACAATAGGTGCACGTTCATGATCAAGAGTGACAAGACCCTCCTGTAAGAATCAAAATATAAATTAAACTAAATACAAGTGTCATTAAAAATTTCAATAACATATTATTAAGATAACAAATATAAAGCTAAATTTATAAATATGTCTCATACTTGTGTTAAAGTAGAGGAACTTGCTATGGCTACAACAACACTGTGCTCCATTGATGCATGGACAACAAGAGGAGCCTTTGATGTCAACATCTGAAAATTAAACAAAGTGTATTGATTAATCACCAAAACTATCTATATTATTTAATAACAACATTAAAGATAAATTGTTTACCTGGGTGAAATATTGTCGATGAAATACACTATGAGGTGTTGATGTTGAAGCTCTAGCATCAAACTATTTGACATCCAAAATGAGTAATTAGAAAATCATTCACATAAGGTTCAACTATCTACATATAATAATTATATTTCTTCACTCGTTGTATACTTGTGGAGTCAACGAAGTAGTGAAAAAGGGTGTTGCAGGAATGTTGCTAGTATTGTGAACACTTTGACCCTGATTTTTTATCATAATAATTTACTAATTTAGATATATTCTCAGATTTACATATAAGATTTAATAAAAATATTGAAATGAACTTGTAATGAAATTCACCTGGGTATCAATGCCAAATGTTTCGTTCAACAAGGATTTTGTCATGACAATGTTCTCTGTAGCAAACTCTGCTCGTGCATGTGCATTCTCAAAACTATTAGGATAATAAGTGCAAAGAGAACCACAAGATCAATAAAAATGAGCTAGAACTCAATGCCTAGAAGAATAAACATCATCACTCGCATCACCCTCTACTAGAGGCCTAGCATACTATATAAGGGTATGAATGAGTGAGCTAATCAAGTCTAGAGTTTCCACCTCAATACTCTCCTTCACAATGGAAGGAATAATAACATGCTCCACCATAGGTCTGACCAAGGGTCTTGGTGGGAGATTTGGATCATGTTGTGCACCCTCTCTATCATGCGAGGAACCCCCACCTCTACCTTGGAAATCTAGAAAATCAAAATAGTTTGGGATCTCATTAAGGACAAACTCACAGTATAGTTTTCTCAAAAATTATTGGGGTATCGCATGATTATTGCATGGGGGCTGATCAAATACCATCCACCACCTATCCCAAAAATTGTTCTTAATCCCTTCATGATGACACCAATGAATAGGGAATCTCCTACATCCAGGGTGTAAAGGTTGATTCGTTTGGGTGTCCGTAAAAAGAGAACACAAGTCAAATTTATTAATTTTCTTTTTCTTCACTGCTGCATATGATAATTTATTAGCATAAAATTTCTTTTGTTCTTCCTTCTTACAGGACCAAAAATTTATTTTCCCACTCATAGATTGTATGTGAGATACAATAGATTGCAAATAACTGGCAAGGTTTGTCCTATGGGAGTTTGTTCTAGTGGGATATTTTAGCCTTGTGATTAAACCTTCAAGCTCTTTTTGGCTATTTTCTATTTGACCTAATAGGTTTTCTTGTGTACCTATGGGATGTCTAGGGATTGTAGGAGGTTCTTAATGTGATTCTTCTTCAATATGGTTTTCATGAAGAGGTGATTGATGTGCTTCTTCTTCAATATGGTATTCATGAGGAGGTGATTAAGTGTTTTCAACATTTTCTTGTCTAATCTCATTTCCTAATAATGAAAATAAATTTAAATCAATAAACCTAGTTTAATCTTCAAATTAATAAAAAAATGACAATAAGAAAATAAAAATACATACCTCTTCGAGCTCTTCGATGGCGTGGAGGCATTTTGATGAGAGATGGACACCTTAGTGCCCAATTTCAAACTTTTACAAAGGGCGAGCACAAGAAAATCACATCCGAAATTGCCAAAACACATGTTTGGAATGTCAAATGCATCCAAAATGCAGAGCAGGGTTTTTTGAAGTTTAAAATGCACATAAGGTGCATGCCTTATAAGGCGTGTGCACTATAGGGTGCATGCCCTATAGTGTGTGCGCCTTATGTGTATTTTTCATTTTTTTTGAAGTGTGGCACCTTTTTGGTACAACTTTGTGCATATACCCTCCTACTTTTAAATATTTTATAATATTTGGAATTAAATGCTATATTAGAAGAGATGAGTATATTGGCAAATTTGATCCTAGAAGTGATGAAGGAATATTTCTTTGTTATTCATCTAAGAGCAAGGCATATAGATGCTTTAACAAAAGATTGCAGAAAATTGTTGAGTACAAATGTGAAGATCGATGAACAGTATAGAGGAACTTCAAGGTATATAGACTCTGAACTGGTAACAGAGATACTAACAAATGAACCTACATTGAACCCACCGGTACAAAATGAAGATCCAGTTATACCGGTATCATCTGAAAATTCCACTATAACTGATGAACTGTAGCAAACTAAGACATCTTGATATGTAAGATTGAACCACTCTGAAGATCAAATAATTTAGAACAAATATCAAGGAGTTATGATAAGAGGAAGACTGGAAAATGAAGAGGTATGTCTTATTTCTCAAATTGAGCTAGCATTGATTAATGAGGCACGCAAAGATAAACACTAGATTAAAGCTATGGAAGAAGAATTAAAACAAATTGAAAAGAATAACACATGGACATTAGTTCCCCGACCTAAAGACAAAAATATAATTGGAACAAAATGGGTATTCAAAAACAAACTTAATGAAGATGGTAAGGTAATCAGAAATAAGGAAAGACTAGTGTGTAAGGGATATTCACAGAAAGAAGGAATTGATTATAATGAAACCTTTGCACTAGTAGCTAGAATTGACACAGTCAGATTATTCTTGGCTTTTGCAGCACAAAAGAACTATAAAGTATATCAAATGGATATCAAATGTGCATTTCTGAATGGAGATCTTGAAGAAGAAGTTTACATTGAGCAAATTGATGGATTTTCTTTGACATATAACAAAGATATGGTTTGCATGTTAAGGAAAGCTTTGTATGGCTTGAAGCAAGCTCCAAGAGCTTGGTAAGCTAGATTGGATAAATATCTTTTGAAGATTAGTTTTTCTAAAGGTAATGCTAATAGTAACTTATACTATAAAGTGACTAATGATGACATCTTGGTTATTTTTGTTGATGATATAATCTTTGGAGGATAAGATGGATTATGTAAAGACTTTTCTATTGAAATACAACAAGAATTTGAAATGTCTATGATTGGAGAGATAATTTTTTTTTTAGGATTGCAGATCTCACAGACTAATACAGGTATATTCTTGAGTCAATCTAAGTACTTGAAGGAGTTACTAAAGAAATTTGGGATGGAAAACTCTAAACCGGTAAGCACACCTATGACTACAAATGAAAAATTATCACTAAGGGATGAATCTACACCTGTTAATCTGACTAGGTACAAATCTATGATAGAAGGTTTACTGTACTTAACACAAACAAGACTTGATATTATGAATGCAATATGTATTGTTTCAATATTTCAGAGTAAACCAAGAGAAAATCATGAATCAACAGTAAAAAGGATTTTTCGGTACTTACAGGGCACTACAAATCTTGGCTTATGGTATCCTAGAGATGAAAACTTTGAATTATGTGCATACATAGATGCAAATTGGGCAGGAGATGTGGATGATAGAAAAAGCACCACTGGCAGAGCATTTTTTCTTGGAAGTAGATTAATTTCTTGGTTGAGTAAGAAAAAAAGTTGCACATATTTATCAACAGTAGATTCAGAATATGTTGCAGTAGCAACTAACTATACACATGTATTATGGCTTAAGAAAATGTTGAAGGACATAAAGGTAAAAAGCAAGGAACCTATAACTATCTATTGTGATAACAATGTAGCAATTGATATATCTAAGAATCTGGTACTACATTCTAAAACTAAACATGTTTCTATGAAACTGAATTTTCTGAAGGAGAATGTTGAAGCAAAAGAAGTAAAACTGGTTTATGTGAATACTAAAGAGCAGATTGCAAATATTTTCACTAAGCCTTTGCCTAAGAAGACTTTTGAATATCTCAGAGATCAGCTTGGGGTCATACCCCCACAGGTGGAGACTTAAATAGTTGATGTTTGTCATCAACTGACAAAATTAATAGAGAAATATTTTATTCCATCTTTGATGAGATGAGCTACTTCTTAGGGGGAGTAGTTGGTATATTGAATAAGTTAGTATTTTGTATTTGAACCTAGTTTTTATGTTAGCTTTGGCATTTGATGTCAAAGGGGGAGAGATTGATATAAAAAAACACATGAAAAACACATGTTACTCCTACGGGGAGAGATTGTTATTTTGGGAGAGATTGATTGCTCTCTGTATCTGAATTTTGATTTTTGGTTTTGATCTCTTTTGGGAGATTGTCGGTTTTTGGTATTTGACATTTCTGTTTTGGCACTTTGATGGTTTTTCCATCTTGTGTTGTCATCAATGCCAAAGGGGGATATTGTTGGTATTTTGGATATGTTGATATGGTTTTGTCATTGATGTCAACACTTATTAACACTTATCAACACTAGCACTTTCAAGAATTGGCAATGTTCACCGGCAAGCAAAGTGACCTATGTACAGTGATCGGTATCGAGTACACCGGCATGATATATTGCTCACCGAAACTTGGAATGACATGGAAAATACTTGGTTATGTCGAAGACATTGTTTGAACACTTTGTCTTGGAGATTTGTTCATTGGTATATTTGAGTTTACTTATTTGTTGTTACCAACAAATAGGTCCAAGATAAACGCTGTCAGGCTTATCTATTCTAGATGAACACGGCACACTATGGAGATGATTCATTATTGTTGTAAATGCATTAAGCTGACATGTTGTATCGGTTATTGCATCGGTCATTGATTTACTTGTAAATTGGTTTTATTGTAATATCTTTTAGAGCCGACATACTAAAATTGGTCTTAGGTTATGGTATAAATATAAGATCTTATTTGTAAGATTGATATGTGAATGTAAGAAGGATTGTAATTTAGTATATGCGAGAATAAGAAGAGCTATACATGCAGACATCATTTCAAGGTTGAAGGAAGGTTTTGTGAAGGTATATCAAAACTGAACTGGTACTGAATCCAACATATGAAGTTGCTATTTTGAGTAGTACATAATTATTGGATTTAACCATCCAATTGTAGTCAGTGTGACTCCCATCTATGTTTGAGTAGTGATCTCTAGGCACTTGGACTTTCTGCATGTGCAGACCCCATTTGTAAACACATACTATCTACAGTAGTACCATCTGATTGTGGGTAAGGTTTCCCACTGTGGTTTTTCCCCTTACAGGGTTTCCACGTACAAATATTGGTGTTGTGTTGTGTATGTCTTTATCTATCTATTTCATGCATTAATCTTTATCAGTACTACAATTAACTGATAAACTATTTACTGACATAAAGTTTGGTTTACCGGTATTAAGCATTAAGGTTGGTTAAGTAGTTTTTGGTTTGAATTTATTTGACAACTGCTTGATCCCCCCCTCTCAGTTGTCTTCGAGACCTAACAGTCACCAAAATATTATAGATTCTCTTTAGCACTGATAGCATTGTTCCCAACAAACTTCTAGAGTTTATCCCTCATTTCAATAGGGACACAGTTTTGATATGCTGGAATTCCATCAAAATACAATTGCCTATACAAATCAACATTTATAGGTCTCCTTTGAAACTGATTTCCAGTAAACTTATTTCCAACATTCACCCTTGGGCTTGAACCACCAGCTATAGGAGTTTGATGACTTTGATTATGGGATGGTCCGTGACTAGTTTGATTGGCTAGAATTGTACTTGAGGGAACAAAAAAATTATTTGGGTTAGCATTTTCAGATTGGTTAATGGGTGGAATAGCATTTGTTTGCATCATTGGTTGAGTATTCAATAGAGAGGCAGAAGTATGTTGGGATGTAGGATTACTATGATCTACAAGTGGGAAAGTTATAGGAGGAGATTTTAAGAAATGTATCTTTCTTCAAAACTCATCATTAAGTGCTTCTATTTTAGCCTTTTCTAACTCCCTTTGCAAGTTTTCATTTTCTTTCCTTATCCTTTCTACCTCGATCTCATGCAAAATAAATTCTTGGGGTCCTTTTGCACTTCTTGACACTAGATCCATAGACCTATTCTCCACTTCTTTTTGCTTCCCTTTGTCAATAATTGGTCTTGTAGGTTGGGGATCAATGTGAACCTCCCTACTAGGTTGTGCTGCAACTTGAGGTGCTGAATCATTTTTAGGATCCAGGATTTGTCTAATAACATGACCTTTCTCTTTACTCCCAGGTTCTTCTTGAGCAAACAACTCAAGATCTGCAATTTGTCTTAATAACCTATCTCTTTCAATAAGTTTGGCTTTGGATTCATTCTCTTTTTCCTTTTCCTTCTTTTTCCTTATAGAAATAAATTGATGTACTCTCTTATTGAGAACCTCAATTTCTTAGGATACTTCATCTTGGTCTGGCAAATTTTTTTCTGAATCTGACACATTTAGCTAGTCAATATCAATCGGATTGACATTTACTTCCATTGTTTTGGGAATGGAATTGACCGTATTACTTATACTATGCTTATCTCTTCTAGAACCACTAGTATTAGACAATCTTTGGTGAAAGGTTTGGATATCATCATTACTACCAAACAAGCCAACATGAAAACCCATAATATCATGGTTAGAGTCATGAGAAGAGGTACTGGATGTTGGATATATGGGACACTCAGAAGACTTACCCATTCGATTACTCTTTTGTTTTCCTGACTAATTTTATTGATCAGGAATAACAGTTTCCTTCCAGCCCTACCTGACTGGTTCAGGTAACCCTTCATGCAACTTCTCATGAGGGTTTTTCTTCATATAAGACCTAGTATTCCTTCCCCTATTCATCTCGCTAACCTTTTAAAAGTGACTATGATTTTTTCTAAAAGAACACTAGTTTTTTCCTTACTTCAGAGTCGCCACCCAATATCTTGGGAATGAAATATATTTTAATACAGTGAATCACTTTTATGCAATAAAGACACAAATCTGTAGCATAAGAATTATCTTATTTCACTCTCCCTAGCAAAGTCACCATTTTTGTTGTGGTGACTGAGAAGCACAAACTCACTTACAATCCGATTCAACAATCTATACCAAAGATATTTAAATTAGTCCCTAGCAGAGTCGCCCCTTTTGTTGTTCTCCATTTTGAAAACCTTTGTTCCCTCTTTTTTTTAAATGTGAATGTTACTGCATCTGTGCTGCAATGGAAGAGGACAACAAAAAGTTTAAAATAAAGACAATAAGAAAAGGTTTCAATTTAGGAAACCTCCTACACTTTAAGATTATAAAATCTTGGGTAGGTGAACCCTTTTATGAATATTTTCTTTCAAAAATAGTAAAAGGTTTACACAAAACTAGTGTACATTCCTAGAAACTTTCCTTACTAACTGGTACAACTAAACATAAAATAGAAAGTTGTTTTGACTTTTTGAAAAGAACCACAAAATGCATAAAAAAACAAATAGGTAAACTAGTGCCTTATCCAAGCAATAGAGTCATCTACAATAGACTGCAAGTTGACAAAAGAAACTCAAACAAAAGTCACAAATTAGTGATCTCTCCACTCTGTATATGCCTGACATATACAAAGTCCTATTTTGCACCAGAATTCATTATCAGATCCACACCAAAATGATGAAATCAATGATTTTGTTCAATGTACGTTTATATTTCCTCCTTGAGAAAAAGACTTAAAACAACTTTATTAAATGCCTAACAAGTCATTCAGATAAACAATCCTTGATTACTTAAATTAAATCAACACTAGTACAATGACATAGAGACAATACAAGTTTGAGTTCAAATTCTCTGGATTGGATATTTTATTTCTCCATCAAAAGATTACAAGCACATCCTATCTGACTTAAAAATTGCTAAGAAAATGGCCTGTATCAATTTTGCCAGAGTTTAGCTACAAAATTTGTGGCCCTTTTCTAAGTAGTCCTGGTATCTATTTATAGAGATATGGATGCGACAAGCTTCAGACTTCCCTAGAAAACAAATATTCTAAATCCAAACAATAATCCCCCCTAAAAAGGTTACATTGTTTACCATCGAAGTAGAATCATAACAAATTAGTTAACCAGGCAGAGAAAGGCCAATTGACTACTTAGTATTCGTAGATCAAGTGCCAGGTGCCTTTGATTCTTCAGAATTATGATTTCCAAAAAAATGTTGCAAGAACTAACCGCTTCTAGTTGCCAGAGTGTTACTACATATTTGAGCATTGATTGATTCTTCATTTGCCCCATCCCTTTCATCACATACTTAATTTCCCATTCTTGTTGCTAGAGAAATCACAAACCGCACCTATTTTCTCTACAAATCCCCTTGAATACCTCTTTGCAAGATTACACTTCAAAACAATGCTGGATGGGAAGCCGCATAGTTCTACCATTAGTCCTTTTGAAAATTCAAATTTTGGCACCAACGAACCAAGAAGGCTTTCTTCTGAGCACTTTTCCTTTAGTCGTTGATCCACGATGACTAATGGTCAACCTTCTCCTCATAGTGGTTCAACAACAACCATGAGATCATACAAAACTAGCACACCCTTTAACTTAACTAAGCCACCCACTTTAGAATGGGTCCCACCATCTGGTTGCTGGTCTGCAAAGGGTATTCATCATGCAAATTTCCTTCATGGTATAGCGATAGCCATTGGATCTTCTTCAATTTGCTCGACCTTTAACTCATTCTGAGTTGCTCCCTTCTGTCGGGTGTCACTACTTGGTTTGTCTGCGCATCCAAGTGGCCACCATCTGACTTGCCACCTCATCCACCACTTCACTTAAAATTTCTGTTGGTTTGTTCGATATTATTCTTTCGGCCAAACTTCCTCCCTCGGCAAGATGTTCACATGTCTCATTGATTCTGTAGTTTCATCGATACTTTTTATTTTATCGATGAGACGAGTTTTGATTTCTTCAATGTACATTATGTTGATGGAACTGATGCTTTCAGTGAATCCTTTTAGAGATCCCTCATGGCCAAGGTTTGTTCAATAAGTCACTTTGTGAGTTTGATGACATGCCACCTGACTACCATCTCATCACCATTGGACCTTGGCTCTTCTTTGTCACTGACCCACGATTGATATAAAATGTGCATCTTTCCATTGTGATATTGCGACAGCCATTGGATCAACTCCAACCTACTAGACCTTATCTCTTCATCCATTCGTTCCATATGTTAGCCCCCGATTCGCTTGCAGATCCACTTGTTCACCACCTAGACCACCACCTAGACCTGCCATTGGACCTAGCCCACCTTGTCACCAAGTCGCGATGGATATCTAACAAGAATCTTTCTATCGTGGTACAACGACCACCATTGGATCATCTGCGATCACCACCCGATCTGCCTAACTTGCTCGACCTTTTGCTTTGTTATCACTTAACTGCCATCTCCTTAATCGTTTGCCTTAACTACTACCACTAGTGGCTTGTCACTAAGTTGCAAAGAGTAACCATTATGCAACTCCCATTTGCGGCATAGTGACCACCCTTGATTTTCTCTAAACTTGCCAGCCTGTTAACACACCTAAGACGCTCTCTTCTCACGGGCCCCACCACTTGGTTGCTGATCCGAAAAGAATAATGGTCAAGAAACTTTAAATTGTGGTTTAGCGACCACTGTGAGATTGGTTCCAACTTGCTCAACCTTTAGGAGTTGTAAGCACTTAGCCGCCAACCATACACTATGTGCCTTAACTACCAACCACAACCCATTGGCCATTGTCTTAGAACATTAGTGGTTTATCACTGATTCGTGATGAATAATCATCGTACAACTTTGTATAGCAGCTCAGCGACCATTGTTAGATCAACAGGAACTCATCCGACCTTTAGGGATGCGACATATATAAGGAAAGACATAGGACTTAGAAAAATATGTGAAATATTTCAAAAATAAAGGAACCCGCCTAAGCCTAAAACATAAAGTGGCCCCCCTTTCAACGATGCGGTGACCCTTCCACTTAAGTGGAAAAAGGTAATGGACAAATAGAAGATTAGGAGAAAAAGCGACACAAAGGTTTATTTTTTTCAAATGGTTTTGAAATGCCCAAAAACCCTAAACCCTTAGAACCATAATCTTGCAAACAAAGGTCAAATTTTTGAATTTTGATAGACTCCAACAACTAATAGGCAAGATTTTCAACATTATTGAAAAAAGTGATAACAACCCATCCCTTGGATTTTAACTCCCAAATGACCTTTATTTCTCTTCGGCAATCTAGAGGGATGATGCCACAGATGTCGTTCTTGTATCTTTATTAGGCATTAAGTGTATTAGTTCAACACAATGACATTACCTGTAACCATGACCCATAGGCACCATGGATACCAAAAGATGCTAAGGTTTTTATTTCCAACTCCTCTTGTTTAGTTGTCTATCTAGTAATTTAGCTATGAATTCATGAAACTATAAATAAAAATTACACTAAAACAACTATGAAAAGAACTATTACCTGCAAGGAATTACTGCTTGAAATTAAACTAAGATATAAGTATTACATGATAAACAAATCAACCACTTTGGAAATCTTATTTTCTTGAAAGAAAACTATGATAATAATTAAAAATTTAACTAAATACATGAAGGTACTAATCACTTGAAAACTATGATACTTGTAGGAGATAGCTTCTAAAAATGACTATTACACTTTAAGTTTGACTCGTAATACTTGAAAAGTTCTAAATTACTTGAAAGAAAAAATAAATGATTAGATAGCAAGACTTTGAAAATAAATCTAACACTAGTAGGGAAACTCTATTTAATAATAAGCTTGACAATAACCTCATATTGAAAAACCAACTAATCCCCCCACTTAGAATAACATGAATTTTATCTTTAATTATTCTCTACAAATGACAACCTTACTTTAAATAAGATTCCTAATACTTGAAAGGTATTAAATATCTTGGAAGAAAATTCAATGATCAAATAGCAAGACTTTGGAAACAAATTTCAAAATAACCACATTAATTTTAATTACAAAAATTTGAAAATAAGATTAGAAGAGAGTCTAATTGCTTGCCAATTAACCAAGAAAAATAAATCTCTTAAATAATTCTAATCAATCTACTTCTAATTGCTTTTGAACTAATGCTAAATCCTTTGCAAGGTTATAAAAAAGATACTAACTATTCCGTCCACCTGAAGTAAGGTTAACTTTATCCCATCTATTTCAAATTCTTCAAAGCTTGCTCTTATAATTTACTTCAAATTGATTCTAAATGATCATAGGATAGGTTTCTTAAAACATAATTTAAGGTAAACAAACAAAAAAAAATATTATAACTTATTCATTAAATTTGAGATTCCCAAAGATTATATTATATATTGTAAAAAGATTGCAATTTTTTTTCCTTTTATATTTGCTAAAAACTATTATAATTTCAATAAAATTTCTTTACATCGTAATCAATACTAATACTCTTCCAAAATAAATCATACCATTCAGATTGTATGGATATTTAACTATGAAATTAACAACTAAGTTTAAATGTTAATTAAATTTATCTACACTAATTACTTACAAGGTAACATAAACTTCTCTCTCTTTTTTTTTCACTAGTCTTATGTTTCTTTGTAGTTAGAATTTTAATAGTTTTAAATACTAATATAATTTACTATTCTCAAATGCCTCCTATATTCTATATCTTGAATCTATCAACGAAACAATCAAATAATCAACTTCTTGAATTGGTGAAATCATATTGCTTGAAATACATAAAAGGGGTAACTATGAATCTAAACATATTTACTTGGTAAGTAAATTCTCTTAGCCTTTAACACTTGCACTAATTGAAAAAGGAAGCTTTGGAATAAATAAAGAACTTTAATATTTGAATTGTATTAGGGGATCTATTTACTACTATAATTTATTTGAAGTTAACTAGTGGTACTTGATGAAAAAGAGTCAATGCTATGGATTAAGTGTAAGGAAATAATGCTTTAACTAATATTCTAATTCTATGAAAGAAACATTTGCTTGAGACTGAAATTATCAAGAAACTTCTAAGGGATTATTTTTCTTACAAGAGTAAGACTATTAAATCTATCGTACATGTCTAACCAACATTAATTTCATATAGCTTGAAATATATAAATTGTTTTTGAGACGTAAACTACACATATTTACATGGAAGATAGATTATCTTTATTCCTTAAATGGAACTAAGCGAAGTTGTACTAAAATATACAAGGAACCCAAATGTTTGAGATGGTTGAATGTCTCAAAGCAAGTCTCATTCGAGGTGGACCACTACTTCGGGGTAAGTTTTTCTTGTTGACTTGAGTAAAAGTGTTACTCACTTTAAGAAGGAATTTGTTTTCCAGTACACTTATCATTTTCATTATTTAAGGGGAAGACCCAGATTTACAATTAAATTCCATTATAAGTTCCATCAAAGAGGTTGTTGATTAAAACATTGATTTAATGTTCTACTCATTTGATAAAGAATATTTATAATTTTGATACCCTAAATTTATCTCTTATTAAAATAATACCTTTAATATTTATTGGTCAATGAAGGTAAGTACCTTAACTTATAATAAAGATAATGTTGATTAAGAAAATAATTAATATTTGCTCAAGAATGAATTTTATTTATTTTGATAAAATAAATTGATTTAATATGAAAAAAAGCCTATAAATGTTAAACCGTAAGAGGGAGGGGGTCTGGCGGCCCACCCCTTTGTAGGTCCCGCTGCCTATGCAACCTTGTAGACCCACACAGGTAGGGGGCCCATAGGGGGGTTGTGTGGCCCCACCATCTCCCTGCGTTTTGCACGTGCAGGTCCGTAGGGTGGGGCAGGGGGTTACGACTTCCTTTTCCTACCCATTCATATTTTATTTTAAATTTAAAAAAAAAACGCACAAACTAATATTTAAACTTTTGAAGTTTAATTATTATTTTTAATATTTAAAATTTTAAAATTTATTATTTTATATTTATTATTATTATTTTAAACAAATTAATTCATTCAATATTAAATTTAGTAGTTTTAAATAGATTTATAATTTTCATCATTTTAAATATTGTTAAGATATAAATTAAATTTAATCTTGAGTAAAATAACTTAAATCTACAATCAAATTTAACAAAAAATATAGATTCTAATTTTATTTTATTTTATTTTAACTTTTTAAAAATTTATTCACCAATAGAATTATACATCTCTAAGATAGTCAATTGGATAAAAGGGAAGAGTTTCATAAAAGAGATAAAATATTAAATACATTTGTATGTACACTTTTATTTTGAAAATACTAGCTTGCTAAAAATTAAAGTTTGATGAAGGTAAAAAAAAATATTGCTTATTTATTTACTTTTAACAACTCAATTTGAAAACAAGAGAGAATTTAGAGAAAAGAGAGAAATCTTCTACATTGTTTATCCCATCACATTTAGAATCCTCTTTTCAAATCTAAACAAAATATATCAATTCTTATCTACTTCTAAATTTCCAAAGAAAATATAACATGCATGCAATAAAATTTTCCCTTTTTTCTCCTATTGAATGAAAATGTGAAGGTAAGTTTTTTCTTTTTGGAAGATAAGATGAAATGAACCTGGATTTGGACGGTGAATGAAAACCTTATAGTTGAATCGATCTTTGAATCCCTAGCCAACCTTCTTCATTCCTCTTCCTATAACCTGGTAAAAGAAATCTTGTCCCAATTCTTCAAAATCCTAACTCATGCAGAATTTCTACAAAACTTATCCTATGACTAACATGAATTGAAAAACAAATTAAATAATTTGAGACTACTTTACAAAAACAATGAACCCCTCCTTTTTCAAAAATCTTGTATTCAATATATAGAAAAGAGAGCCATTTTCCCACTACAAAATAATTAAATGATTCACATACTCTTTTTTTCTCAAAATAATTTCATACAAAAGTGGGGGTTACATGCATATTAAATTTGAATTTTAAATTCTTTCATGCAAGACATATTCCTTATAGCTTGTCATAGCGGCAATTACATTTGACCATGCATTTAAAATCTGAATTTGAATTCATTTCTAGAATCTTCTTATTTCTCCAACACCATGTGCTCAATTAAAATATTGGAAAAATTAAATAATTTCTAAGTAAATTATGACCTCGCATGTGATTCACCACTATTCATTCTTCTTTTTAAAATAATTCCATCCTTATTCAATTTTTCATCCCTAACTAACATTGCTTATGCAATTAATAATAATAATAGCAAGTGATATCAAGGTCCAAAAAGAGGGTTATGACATCCTTCCCCCCTTAAATTGTGCATCATTTCGATGCACTAAATATAACCTTAAAAGAGTTTGTTGGAAACATATGTTGCATCTCATTTGTGTCTTCTCTTGTAGAATCATATTGATTCCATTATACTTTGCATTGATCAACCTCTTTTCTGTGGAACTGGTACATGCCTCTTTATGAAACTCTGAATAGCTCTATCCTTGTTTCCCCGATTCATAGGATGATTATTCCTTACTTCATCAAACCTTGGTAGATAAGTTATCCTATTTGTTGGTCATTTCCATCATAATTTCCCATATTATTATTGTATCCATCCCTTTTATTGATTAAGAGGTGGCCTCCTTTAAGATTTATTAAACTCTTGATAGTTGTTGAAGTTTGAGTTCTCCTTGAATTAATGCTTCCTTTTGAATAAAGGATTCTTGTTAAAATTCTATCTTTTTGGTGCTAGAGTTTGGACCTTCCTTTCTTGATTTAATGATTTCTCAAGCACTTCCTTCATCAAATTCTACCCTTATGTTGGTATTCAACCCAAAATGAACTTCTTTTTTTAACCCTTCTCATCCTTTTGATACATAGGTATGTACTTGGTGCAGGAGCACCTAGGACTTAGGCAATTTAGTTTTCACAATTTTGGCTAGTACTGACTCTAGCCAAGTCAGTAGTGAATAAGGACTCTAGGAGAGTCAAAGAGTTATCAATTTGTGTCAATGTATGCCTAGGTTGAGTTCATTTTTCTTAGGTTTGCATTTTTGTGTAAATGGTGAGTTTGAGTAGGTAATTGGCCTTCTTGTTGGTCAAAAGTGTCAAAACTTGGTATAGGAATTAGGGAGGGTTAAATAGGTCTTAGACATGTTTGAAAATTCATATGTGATGAATTGAAATAGGTCTTATAGGTTGGAGAGACCAAAAGTGCAAAAATCACAAAGTTGCAAAAGGTTGATATGACAACTTTTGAAAGTTGTCTTGACAACTTTTGTCCTGAATTGGTTAGCGGTGGAGTTAGGGATTGTCCAACACCCTAGGAGGGCTTTGTTGGTATTTTGGATATGTTGATATGGTTTTTTCATTGATGTTAACACTTTTCAATATCTATCAACACTTGGAGATCTTTGGTTATGTTCACCGACATGATCAGTGGCTTATGCACAGTCATCGGTATTTGGTTCACCAACATGATATATTGTTCATTGGCACTTGGAATGACTTGGAGATTACTTGGTTATGTCAAAGAAATTATTTGGATACTTGGTTTAATCGGGTTTGCATATTTGCTGTTACCGGCAAATAGGTCTAGGTTATGCACCAGCAAGCATATCTATTCTAAATCAGCACGACACGTCATGAAGATGATTTGTTATTATTGTAAATACATTGAGCTAACATGATGCATTTGATATTGATTCATTTGTAATTGATTTTATTGTAATATCCTTAGTGAGCCAACCTACTCATTTGGTATTAGGTTATGGTATAAATGTAAGATCTCATTTGTGAGATTGATATAGAATAGGGTTGTGAAAAGGATTGTAATAAAGTATATGTGAATATAAGTAGAGCTATACATGCAGACATCATTCAAGATTGAAGGAACATTTGAAGAAGGCATATTAGAGCTAAACTGATATTGAATCCAGCATATGAAGATGTTATTCTAAGAAATACATTACCATTGAATTTGACCATCCAATTGTAGTCAGTGTGACTCCCATTTTGTGATTGAGCAGTGAGCTCTCGACACCTAGCCTTTCTCCATGTGTAAACTCCATATTGTACACACATACTATCTACAATAGTATCATCTGATTGTGGGTAAGGCTTCCCACCATGGTTTTTTCCCTTACAAGGTTTCCACATACAAATATTGGTGTTATGTGTTGTGGATGTTATTTTCTTTCTATTTCATGCATTAATCTTTACTAGTACTGCAATTAACTGATAAAACTGTCTACTAGCGTAGAGTTTGGTTTACCGATATTAAGCATTAAGTTCGTTAAGTTTGTTTTGGATTGAATTAATTGGACAACTAAGCCCCCCCCTCTCTGTTGTCTCTGGGACCTAATAGACTCCACATGTGGGAAAGCTATAAAAACCCTCTCTTGCATGTTTACTAAGGTTGGGAAAGTGTGAAATGTAAGTTCAACAATTGAAACTACTCATTTTCAGTCTTGTTGGTAGCATTTTGGCTTGTTTTTACTGTTGTTGCAATTAAATATGGATTAAATCCATTGAGCCAGCAATGGATTGAGTTACGTGCATGTGTCATTGTGCTGTTGGTTAAATTTAGAGCTTTGTAAATACTGTACATTGGTGTTTCCTTGTTCAAGTTTGTAAACAACCAGTTTTGGCTTGTAAATAGTAATTTTCTTGTAAATATGGCTGCCCCATGAGTTCCACACATGTTTCCATCACAACTAGCTGGGATATGGTAGAAAACCACTTGTAAATTATACATATGTAGGTTCAAGTGTTGGAGAGGAGTTTAAGTATGACCGTCACCTTATTCTAGGTGAGTGCAGGAGCAACCTGGTTAAAGAAAATAAGGTGAAAACATGGTGTAAAGTGCAGGGGTGAGAGCCAAATCACCATTTCAGAGTTTGGAGGGGTCCATGGGGTTGGGGAAGACATTTATATATAGGTAGAAGATTTTACAAATTCATTTGATACCAAAACCCTAACTTGTTCATTCATTGTCGGTTAAAGGCCTAGTAAACCCTTCAAAACCCTCATTTTGGGGTTCATACATTGTTTGATCAAACAAAGAGATAAAACCCAAAAATTACTTTAGGGATAGGTGTATCTTTGAATAAAATCCAAACTTATTTGGGGGTCCTTTGAATCATTTTCCTTCAAGCCCTAGAAAACCGGTTTTGGAGGCCTAATTGGGGCTCATTCCTTGTAGCCCTTTTCAAGGCAAGATTTTGAACTCAGTAAGAAAAATCAAGGTTTCAAACCACTAATGGGATCCAAATGAACTAAAAACTTGCTAGAAGACACCTCCACACCTTTGCATCATCTCACAACAGCATGAGGTCATTTTGACAAGTTGAGGCCAAGAGGCCAAAATTGAGCACTTGAGAAGTACATTGAATTGATAGGGTTCCTAACCAAAACACCTGAAGAAAACACTTTATAAATGTCAATAATCAATCCCTAAAAGATATTTATAAGGGATTGGAGGTCTAGAGTGCAACTAGGCCTAGTGAGTTGGTGGAATTGAGCAAGACTAACTAGGTGAAGTGTTGAGCAGACTAGGTGAACCCCATCAAATTGGTATTGGAGCCTATAAGATTTGGGCTAGAAGAGTTGATGTCCTCAATAGAATATATAGGGGAAAAAAATATGGTGACCAATGCAGAGCTGGCAAGGAAAGTGGATGATCGAGAGGAAGAGGATAGACTCCTGAAAGAGAAAACCATTCATTGCCAGCTAGAGGCCTCGAAAACCCTTCAAAACCCTCATTTTGGGGCTGGTACATTGTACGATGAAATGAGAAGCCAAAACCAAAAAAATTCCCTTGAGGTTAAGTGTATCTTTGAATAAAATACAAATTTATTAGGGGGTCTTTTGAATTGTTTTCCTTCAAGCCCTAGAAAACCAGATTTGGAGGACTAATTGGGGCTCATTCCTTGTAGCCCTTTTCTAGGTAAGATTTTGAAATCAATAAGAAACCTAATGATTGCTAACCTGAAATGGACCCTAAATACATTAAAAACATGTAAAAAGACACCTCCACACCTCTTCATCATCCAACAATAGCAGGAGGTCAATTTGACAAGTTGAAGCCAAGAAGCCATAATTGAGCATCTGAGAAGCACTGTGAATTGGTAGGGTTCCTAGCCAAAAAACTTGAAGCAAACACCTTAGAATAGTCAAGAATAAAGCCCTAGAAGAGATTGATAAGGATTTGGAGATCTAGAGTGCAACTAGGCCTAGTGAGTTGGTGGAATTGAGCAACACGAACTAGGTGAAGTGTTGAGCAGACTAGGTGAACCCCATCAAATTGGTATCAGAGCCTATAAGATTTGGGTTAGAAGAGTTGATGTCCTTAGTGGAATCTATAGGAGACAACAACATGGTGATGAATGGAGAGTTGGCAAGGAAAGTTGATGATTAGGAGGAAGAGAATAGACTCCTGAAAGAGAATTTGGTTGAATTGGAGAGTAAGCTTGGTGCAATTGAAACCAAGGTTGATGAAGTGTTGGTAAATGTTGAAGGAGCATAAGGGAAGGGTAAAGAAGTGTTAGAGATAGACAAAATTCCTGAACCTGATCCTGTCCTAGAGCAAGAACCTTTCTTGAAGATGTTGAAATCCTTGAGTGGTAAATCTCTAGAAGGATTGCCACTATTCACTGGTAAGATGGAGGAAAAAGTGGTCCTATAATGGATAGAAGGTATGGAGAACCACTTTAAATGTGAAGGCATAACTGGAGCCTAGAGAGTCAAGGTAGCCATGTCTAGGATGAGAGGATCTGCTCTCACATGGTGGCAATTTGTGCAAGATGAGAGGAAGAAAATGGGCAAAGCACCCATCTCTTCTTGGAAAGGGATGTTAGTCAAAATTTAAGAAGTCTATCTCCCTGATGACTATGAAGTTCAAATTCAGAGGAAGAGACAAAACCTAAGACAAAAAGACCTTGATGTTAGTAGCTACATGGAAGAGTTTCACAAACTTAGCCTTAGATCTCATGCGGTTGAAGATGAGTGTCTCAAGGTTGCTAGGTACCTAAATGGTCTATGATGGAACATACAAGAAGAAATCATCCTAATGAGCCCAAAAATGGTCCATCAAACCCTTCAACTTTCCCTTAAGGTGGAGGAAAAATAGAAAAGAAAACATGACTCAAGCATCAATAGGGGCAGGGGTAGATGAAAATACAATAGAGGCCATAGGGAAGGCTTTGGAGGAAGAAGTACTGAACAAAGAACACAAGGTGAGTGCAAACTCATAGAGAAGAAAGAGAGTGGCACTAGTAGAGGAGGATTAGTAGAGGAAGGGGATCAAACAATGGTTTTAGAGGAAGAATTAGTGGACAAGGTAGATGTTCCTCATCTTTTGCAACAGTGAAGTGTTACCATTGCAACCAACTTGGCCATCCAGCATATAGGTGTCCAGAGAAGAGACCATCATCACAAGGTAGTGAAAGAAGAGTGAACTATCTTCAAGAAGAGTCTTCAAGAAGAAAAACCTTAGAGGTTTCCTTAGAGTCAGAAGAGGGTGATAATTTGATGATAAGGAGAACTTTGATCAAAGAACCGGTTAGAGAAGAGCGTAGCCAAAGAAGACCCTTGTCTAGAGTCAAATGCAAGATTATGGACAAAGTGTGTAAAGAAATCATTGATTCAGGGTCTACAAACAATATTGTATCAGAAGAGGTAGTGAGTAAGCTCAAATTACAAAGGATACCTCACAACAACCCTTATAGAGTCACTTGGTTAAACAAAGGCCAGCATGTTCTAGTCAATGAGAAAGCATGGGTGGATTTTACCATTGGAAGGTTTAAGGACAAGGTGTTATGTGATGTCCTACCCATGGATGCATGCCATCTCCTATTATGAAGACCATGGAAATTTTATAGACAAGATATACATGATGGAGCCAAGAATGCATACTCATTCAAGAAAGATGGAGTTACATTCAAGATTCGGGCTATCCTTGAGGAAGGTGAGAAAAGGGCAGCAGGTCCAAATGTTCTTTTGGTAAGTGAAAAATAGTTCTTGAAGACACTTGAGGAAGGTGAAGGTGTAGGGTTTGCACTAGTAATGAAGCCTAAAGAGGAAGACAAGAAAGAGCAGCTAGATTTTTCAAAAGAGGTGCAAGATTTGTTGAAGAAATTCAAAGGCATAGTAAGTGATGGATAGACAACCACATTACCTCCTAAAAGAGCCATAATCCATCAAATAGACTTCATTCCTAGAGCATCCTTACCTAACAAGGTAGCTTATAAGATGACTCCCCAACAAAACGTTGAGATTGATAAGCAAATCCAAGAGCTCTTAGACCAAGGCCTAATTAGGAAAAGCATTATCCCTTGTGCTATCCCTATCATGTTAGCCCCAAAGAAAGGTGGTACTTGGAGGTTGTGTACTGATTCTAGGTCCATAAATAAGATCACCATCAAATATAGGTTCCCTATTCCTATAATAGAAGACTTCATGGATTGTTTAGGGGAAGCCAAGTATTTTACCAGGATTGATCTTAAGAGTGGATATCACCAAATTAGGATTAAGGAGGGCAATGAATGGAAAACAACATTCAAGACAATAGAGGGACTTTATGAGTAGCTTGTAATTCTATTTGGCTCATCCAATGGAATGCAGCAACAAACAAAGGTTTTGAAACCTTGAAAGAGAAGATAGCTACTCAACCGGTGCTAGTGTTTCTTAGTTTTGAGAAACTTTTCATTGTGGAATGTGATTCAAGAAATGTTGCAGTAGGTGTTGTCCTAAGCCAAGAAGAAAGATTGGTATCTTTCCATAGTGAGAAGCTAAGTGATGCCAAGAAGAAATACTCTTCTTATGTTCTTGAGTTGTATGATTTAGTGCAGGCTTTGAGGAAGTGGAGACACTATCTCGTCCCTAAAGAATTTGTAGTCTATACAGATAACCAAGCCTTGAGTTTTGTAAACTCACAAGACAAAATCAGTCATAAAACCATGAAATGGGTGGAGTATATGCAGGCCTATACATTTTCCATTAAGCACAAAAAAGGGAAGTTAAACTGGGTAGCTGAGGCATTGAGTAGAAGACTTTTGATAGTCCAAGAGATCCAATTGAGAAGCATAGGTGTTGACAATTTTAGGGGCTTATATCCAGAGGATTAAGACTTTTGAAATGCCTACACGGTGTGTAAGGAGTATCAAAATCACTTCCATAGTGAGTATTCTGATTTTACTTTGCAAAATGGACTCTTGTTTAGAGGTGGGAAGCTTTGTGTGCCTAGAGGCTCAATGAGAGAAAACCTCATACAAGAGAAGCATAATGGCAGCCTTAGTGGACATTTTGGAGTCAATAAGACTCAAGAGTTGGTTTAGAGGTACTACTATTGGCCAAGAATGAATCAAGATGTGAAGAAGTATGTAGAGACTTGCATAGTTTTCCAAAATTCCAGAGGTACTTCTACAAATGCTAGTTTATAACAACCTCTTCCCATACCAAATAGAATTTGGGAATGCATTAGTATGGACTTTTTAGTAGGTTTACCAAGGAAAAAACAAGGATATGACAACATTTATGTCATTGTGGATAGATTTAGAAAAATGGCTCACTTTGTGCCTTGCAAGACTACCCATGATGCATGCCAAATAGCTCAATTTATTTTCAAAGAAGTAGTGAGGATACATGGTTTAACCATGAGAATTGTTTCAGATAGAGACTCAAAGTTCATGAGTCATTTCTGGAAGACACTTTGGAAAAATCTTGGCACCAACCTCTCTTTTGGATCAGCCTACCATCCTCAAATAGATGGGTAGATTGAAGTTGTGAATAGGAGCTTGGGAAACTTATTAAGGTGCCTTACTAAGGAATATGGTAAGACATGGGATCAAGTACTCTCACAAGCTGAATATGCATGTGTAATGACACCATGAATAGGACTAGCAATAAGAGCCCTTTTGAAGTGGTCTATGGAGTGCACCCAAGAGGCATTTTGGAGTTGAGAGACTTAGGTAGTGCAGAAGAAATGTAGTACCCCTACCGTAATCGATCTCTAACCTTGGTTTAATCTTGATTAGTTTATCGTGGTATTATGATTACAATCAGATGTTGATTTTACGCATCGCTGTTGATGTGATTTTCTCACTAGTTATATGCAGATTTTCAGTGTTCCTATTTCGTGATGTTAGTATCGGACTAACGCTTTCATTCAATTTTATATATGTATGCATGTATGATCGTTGGCTGCAGGAGATTTCAGGTACGAAGTCGCATGAGTGCGAGGTTCGTCGTCACCTGGTTTTACAGGTTTGAGCTTACCTTTTTAATCCTTAGAGTTGGATTAGGTGGTCGTAAGACCTTAGTCGGCCTTAGTCGTGCTCAAGTGAGCATTGCCAGTTGTCATCGGTAATCCCTTCTTGCTTGGGTTTGCGAGTCGTCTGTTTGGTTGACCTTCTCGATTTGCGTGCCTGGTGTGTTTGGTTAATTGGTGAATTAGTCTTTAGTAATTATCTTGATTAAATATGCGTTTGTACATCGACGATTAATGGATTTAATTAATCGGGTATTCGTTATGCGATTTTCGTTGTTAATGAATTGCCTGTTTTAAATTTGGAGTAAGTTTGATTAAATGACCGTTTTCGATTATTTAATGCATTTTATATATATGCTGATGAAATGAAGTCTTGTACTTTATCGCAACAGAATTTTATTGAAATCTGTTGGATTATTATGTTAGAAAGGTTAAATTTGTTTAATTGAGAAAATCGATTGTAAATTGAAAAGCAAGTTAATTTTCTGAAATAGTTAGAAAAGTATTAAATTTTGAGTATTATTTGTAAATAAAAAGATTTTATTCCAAAAGTAGGAATTTGGAGTCAACTCTTCCATATTACCCAAATTTGGGGAAATTGGAAGAAATGGACAAAATTTGGGGAAATTGGAAGAAATGGACATTTTTGGGAAGTTTTGGATTGGAGATGGAAAATTGGAGGCTTGGCAGCTGAGATTGGGATTCTTCAGCCAATCTTGCCAGGATTGCGAATAAAGGTAGGAGTCTGAATCATTTTCTGGTTGCCAAAAGAAATTCTGGTTGAAAGAATTGGTTTTGTTATTGAAGAATCATGGTGTTAATCTCTTGATTGGACTGTGTTTTATTATTATGGGGTTTGCTGTGTTGAAAGGAAAAGATGGAATTCTTGAATGTTGAATTCGAAATTATATTGAATTGGAAATTTTTTTTATGAAATTACCTGAGCTGGGCGTTGGTGGTAATTTTCGGACTGTGTGTGTGTGTTTTTGTTTTTTTTAAAAAAAAAAAAAAGAAGAGAATTTATATTGTTTTACCCCCCTGTGCTTTGTGGTTCGAATCATAGCTGGGCGTCTTTGTTATTGTTTCGGACTGTGGTGTTTTATGAGTAAAATTTATGCTCAAAGCCGAGCTGGGCGTTGTGTTTAGCGCAACCCTGTGTTTTGGGGATGGGAGGCGGGGAGCGGAGCTCCACCCACTCCCTCCCCTCTCCACCGCTTGCACCCCTTTGTCCCGCTCGTCCCTGTGTTTCAATCTCCCCCGCGCTGTGTGTTAGCCTATGCCCACGGCACACTGCGGTGGCCGCAGGGCCGCGGTGGCCGCAGGGCACCGCGGACCTGCGGGCACCGCAGCGGCGCCGCCCGCATGGGCTCCCCTGCGATTTCGTGTGGACGGCGGCTAGGGTTAGGGCACGGCCCGCCCAGCTCGCCTCCATCCTTTTTTTTTAATGCGTTTTTTGGTGTTGTGTAAACATAGTATATTAAATGTGTTTTTTTTTTAAAAGGGAGCTTAGTTTTAATTAAATGCATTTCTTTGTTTAAATATAGTTGTTTTAAACGAAGTTTTAAATGCGTATTCAATGTAACGTTTAGTATAAAAAAAAAAAAAGAAGGAAAAAAAAAACAAAAAAACATATGATATTTATATCATTTAAGGGAGAGTAATTTTTAATGTCGAGCTTAATTAGTTTTAAACTGGATTAGGGTGGCATATAGTGGTAAATGATAATTAGATACGGATTTATCTTATAATGGGTTTATAAGTGAATTAATTATTCAATCCCATTTCTCGACCTATGCTCTTTTCCTGATTAAGTTTTAAACTGTTGATTTTCGCAATTGAAAATTGTTGATGATGTTAAATTTTATCGTGGAACAGATCATTTGGGTAACTGTATAGTAGTGAAATACTTATCGTTGGGCATTGAAATTAAACGATGTGCTTTTGGAAATGATTAGCTTCTTTAGTTTCACTTTCTACATTTTTATTTCCGTTATTCGCATAATGCATCTGGAAGTGAAATTATGAATCTGTAGAGATTGATTTTTAGTCCAGTATGTTTATGACGTTTGGAATTGGAGATTAAATATCTTATTTTAATTGATTAATGATTGTCTGAATCTTAATAATATGATTTGGTTAAAACTCTTTATGGCTTAAACGGCCTGTTCGATGCTTTGAACCTTAGGAGTTAGAAAACCAAGAACGACTTATCCCTTGACAAGGTAGATAACTGTAATATGTTTTTAGATCATATAGAAAACTTGATCGACTTGTAACGTTTAAATCAATTTGAGGAATAATGTCTTTTCTGATTATTGCATTGCGAGTTTAATTACTGTATTCGCTTTAATTATGAAATGGCATGTTTTGCTTTGTAAGTAGGACCCTGTCGTATGGATGATTTGGTGTTCCTGTATCAGTCCTTGAATTCCGAGTTGATTGTTGTATTGTGATGTTGTCATAATTGGTCATATCCTCTTTGAGTGAGTCGAATATTGATTCCTGGTTGATCTTAGTTGTCAGGTCTCTAGTTAGAGTACCGTCAGTAAGTGTTCATCCTTGAGTCGTATTTGACCAGATGATTGTTTCTCCTTCTTGAACTCCGTTCGTCTGACCATGTGTATTCCTTGGTTTTGAGTTCGTCTGAGTTTAGTCTAGTGTCGTATGGGAAAGTGGCTTTCGATTGGGGGCCGCGCCCAAAGTGGCTGCTGGATAACCCGTCGAAAGTGAGTCTAATAAGTGATAACCTAAGTAGATTAGAAAATAATCTCTAAATAAGATAATGTGCCTCACACATGGGACGAATGCTATCATAGATTCGGCATGCTGTGAGAAGGCCTGAACTGGCAAACTACCTTCCTTGTCTTCACGAGAGGATGTGTGGGTCCACATGAGGCTTGGATGGGCCGGAAGTTCGGATTAGGTTGCCAGGGTTACCAGTGTATGGGCCGGGACCTATGAAGACTTGCCATGGTATCCATACCAGGTTGTGTGATGACACTTGTCCCTACGTCCACTAGTGTGTTGTCGTTTTGTCCTGTTTGAGTACCTTTGTGAGTCGTCCTTTGTCACTGCCCTTGTGAGTGTCGGTTTCATGTTAGACCTTGGGTGGTGATGGTTCAGTTTTATGGATGCTCTCTTGGACCTCTTGTTTTAGCTTTGATTATGTTCAGCTGGATCCTGTTCTCTGTAAGGATCGTTTATGCATTATGGACCGATGTGGTCATCTGTATATTATTTATGTATCGCCTTGATGGCTGGATTGTATGGTGTAACCTTTTGTACTATTAACCTTATTATTTATCCGAGGGGGTCTTGCAGTTGCGCAGACCCGGAGATGTAGCCCTTTAGGGGTGAACTCCGAGATCATTATGGTGTTATGTGGTGTATTCTCTTATGTTCCTTTATTCAGCTTTTTCATGTATGATTAATTTATGTAGAATGGTTAAGTGGATAATCGAAATTAACTAGTAATGCTTATTTTCAGTCTATCTTGAATGCCTTGTGGATCGAATGCATAATTGCTTGAGATGCGGTTTATCGTAATGCATGTGTGGAATCATTCTTTTAATGCAATGAATTGGATTATGGAATAATGTAACTTAGAGTAACGAATCTTACTCAGTTGTTGTTAAGCAATTTAAATATGCTTGGAAAGACCTCTTTTGTTATGATGAAATCCTAGTGCATTAGAATGTTAGATGTATGGGTTGTAACTTTAAATGAAAGGCTTGAATGAGAATCATGAATGGATCTTAATGATGAATCCTTGCTTGTGATTTATATTTCCATCTTTGAAATAAATTATCCTGATTATGAATTATCTCATTATTAAGATATTCAGCTTTTGGATTAATTGTGTGTGTAAAGTGTATTGTGAAAATTTAAGTAATCTCGTTGGGAAACTCTTTAGGAGATTGTTGTTAATGTCTTCCGCTATGTAATCTGAATCTTGTTTATCTTGTTGCATCTTATGTGTTGTAACTTTAAAAAAAAAAATTTTGCTCTCTATTCTTGTTATTTTAGCTTATCCCTTTGCGGTTTCCTGGCGGGGCATTACAAGAAAGAAGTGGATATGTAGAAGAATTTTATCAATCAATGAAGGAAGTCCATGAATAAGTCAAGAAAGCATTGATGGAGAACACGAGAAAACTCAAGCAAAAAATTGATGAAAAGAGGAAAAATATACAATTTGAAGTGGGAGATCTTGTCATGGTGCACCTCAAAAAAGAAAGGCTACAACAAGGAGTGCCTAACAAGTTAAAAATGAGAAGGATAGGTCCATGTACCATTCTAGCCAAGTATGGAGAAAATGCATAGAAGGTAAATCTACCTAGTGACATAGGATTGTCACCAATTTTCAACATAGCAGACTTGATTACATACAAGGGACCAATTCAAGGATCATATTGAAGTCACTCAGAGGTTTCAGATGATGTGAATAACCTTTAGTTACTGGCCAAATCAAATCCAAAGGCCAAGAAGGTGTTGAGTTCAAGGATCGCCAAGAAGACAAGGCATCAAGCCTATTGGGAGCGCCTCATCAAATGGAAGGGTATGGATGATGCTAAAGCTACATGGGTGCTTGACAAAAAGTTTAAGAAGCTTGGGATTGACCAGAATCTGATTTCGAAAGAGGTGACATGATCTTCTTTTGTTTGGGAGAATGGTGCAGGAGCACCTAGGACTTAGGCAATTTAGTTTTCACAATTCTGGCTTGTATTGACCCTAGCCAAGTTAGTAGTGAATAAGGACTTCAGGAGGGTCAAATAGCTAGCATTTTGTATAAATATAGGCCTAGTTTGAGTTCATTCTTCTTAGGTTTGCATTTTTGTGTCAATAGTGAGTTTGAGTAGGTAATTGGCCTTCTTGTTGGTCAAAAGTGTCAAAAATTGGTGTAGGCATTAGGGAGGGTAAAATATGTCTTAGAAATTTTTGAAAAGTCATATGTGATGACTTGGAATAGGCCTTATAGGTTGGAGAGAGCAAAAGTGCAAAAATCACAAAGTTGCAAAAAGTTGTCATGACAACTTTTGAAAGTTGTCATGACAACTTTTGAAAGTTGTCATCACAACTTTTGTCCTGAATTGGTTAGTGGTGGAGTTAGGGATTGGCCAACACCCTAGGAGGACTCCACATGTTGGAAAGATATAAAAATCCTCTCTTGCATGTTTACCAAGGTTGGGAAAGTGTGGAATGTAAGTTCAACAACTGAAACTACTCATTTTCAGTCTTGTTGGCAACAGTTTGGCTTGTTTTCACTCTTGTTGCAATTGAATATGGATTGAATCCATTGATCCAAAAATGGATTGAGTTACTCTTATGTGTCTTTGTTCTGTTAGTTCAATTTAGAGCTTTGTAAATATAGCACATTGGTGTTTTCTTGTTCAAGTTTGTAAACAACCCGTTTTGGCTTGTATATAGTAATTTTCTTGTAAATATGGTTGCCCCATGAGTTCCACACGTGCTGCCATCATGACTAGTTGGGACATGGTAGGAAAAAAATTGTAAATTATACATATGTAGGTTCAAGTGCTGGAGAGGACTTTGAGTATGACTGTCACCTTATTCTAGGTGAGTCTAGGAGCAACACGACTAAAGAAAATAAGGTGAAAACGTGGTGTAAAGTGTAGGGGTGAGAGCCAAATCACCATTTCAAAGTTTGGAGGGGTCCATGGGGTTGGGGAAGACTTTTATATGTATGGAGAAGCCTTTAAAAAGTCATTTGATACCAAAACCCCAAGTTGTTCATTCATGGTCGGTTAAAGGCCTAGTAAACCCTTCAAAACCCTCATGTTGGGGTTCATACATTATATGGTCAAAACAGAAGCTAAAACCACAAAAATAATTTAGGGATAGGTGTATCTTTTAAGAAAATCCAAACTTATTTGGGGTTCCTTTGAATCGTTCTCCTTCAAGCCCTAGAAAACTGATTTTGGAGGCCTAATTGGGGCTCATTCCTCGTAGCCCTTTTCTAGGCAAGATTTTGAAATTGGTAAGAAACCTCAAGGTTGAAAACCACTAATGGAATCCAAATGCACTAAAAACATGTTAGAAGACACCTCCACACCTCTGCATCATCTCACAACAATAGGAGGTCATTTTGACAAGTGGAGGCCAAGAGGCCAGGATTGAGCACCTGAGAAACACAGTGAATTGATAGGGTTCCTAGCCAAAACACCTGAAGAAAAAACTTTAGAAAGGTCAAGAATCAAGCCCTAGAAGAGATTGATAAGTACTTGGAGGTCTAGATTGCAACTAGGCCCAGTGAGTTGGTGGAATCGAGCAACAACAACTAGGTAGAGTGTTGAGTAGGCTAGGTAAACCCCATCAGTACTTTATCAATTGGCAAATTTATTTCATTATTGTTGAACCATCAAAGCCCCTTTTCAAAGATTATGGAATTATGTCATGTTCTCATCGAAGAATAATTGCAATAGTCATCTTTACGAATATGGTGAATAAATTGATGTCATGTGATTATAGCCTTATTATACCCATTTGTTCCTTAGTATTAGTTTGCCAACTAGTTTCTTCCCCACTAAATTGATAGGAATCTCATAATGTCCTAGTTGTTTCACAGTCCTTTAGTTCAAAGTATTTTTCTATTCTCCAACTCCTTCACCAATTTGCTTCCCATCAAACATATGTGAGTTGATTTTCCTCATATCCTTAGATATCTCCAATATATATTATCTTCCCTTCTACTATCTATCTCATTTCCTCAATCATTGCAAAGTTCTCATTTAAGTCCTACTTCTATTTATTTGATGTCACTTTGCCTTGCTCTAAGGTTTTGCATTGATTATTCCATGGAGTTGATCTTATCCCTTTTCTTAGTTAACAAGTTGACTATAGCTTCGACTCTTGTTATATTATTTCCTTGGTCTTGTTTATTTCCATCAGTATTAACTCCCTTTTTGACTCCTTGTAGTGGTGGTATGCTTTCCTCTCCCACTTTCCTTACCATCTTGGTCTTCTTGATATTTGAATCCTTATTTAATTCTTGATTTAATATATAATAATTTATCCCTACTACTTCCAAATTTTCTAAGACACTCCTTCTAGATTACATAAGCTGAAGTGAGCTCAAGGCCTAGACTTGAAACTTTGCTTTGATACCACATGTAATAACCCGCTTAACTTAATCCAAAAATCTCAACTGGTTTTTTTTTTTATATTAAAATTTTGATTTCTTATTCTTACTTATTCTTAATTGTGTTTGATTCAATCACATACTCAGGTACATCTATCCAACCAGGATAGACATCCATCCAACTGTTAGTGTAGGTTTTTATTTTTTGTAGTTGGCTTTATATTTTTCCTATAATCCTAGGTTTTTCCTACACTTTTATTAAGCTTGCTTAGGTTAAATAAAGTGAGTTTAATTAGTGAGTAGGTGATTTGAGGTGTCAAAATCCTACAAGGGAGGTGGCATTTTCTATCTTGGAAGATTCTTTTTCTATTTTTAATCCACATAGTGGCCTCTCCTTATTGGTCCATTTTCCATCTCTCCCCTCTCTTTTGCCTATATAAATTCACTACCTAGCTTGAATTTTTGATATAGTTGGAGATAGTAATCTGATGCTATTTTCTTTGAAGCACTTCACATTAGTTTTCTCTTGGTATCACTTTTATGTGGTTTATTTCATTTATATTTACAGTTTATTTAATCTATCTCTTTCAATTCAATTATGGGTTGTAATATGTTTCTCAGATTTTAACATGGTATCAGAGCCTATTTTGAAATATTACATTATTGTAGAGATCTTTTAAAATATTTTTGTGTTTTCTTTTGCATTTTGCATGATCTAAAAAACCATTAAAGGTTGATGAAGATCCATTAATATTGTTTTACATGTATGTTTTTTTGTAAAACAAGGTTTTTGAAGCTTAGATTTGTGAAGGAATTTTCAAACTGTTAATTTTGAGGCCTAATAGACCTTTCCTTTCTGTTTGGAAGGATAAAAAACATCTATTATATAAAGTGTGTGTAGATCGGACACCAGAAGCTTTACATGTCGTGTTTTCCTTGTTGAAGGTGTTCTTTTACACTGTGGCCCCATCTTTCGCAAGTGATAAAGAAAAATTCTTTCTGGGTTTGTTTTTCTGCTAGAAAACACCATCTGGGTCATTTCCAGATTTTGCATTCACTAAGTAAATATCTCAAAAATTGCATCATAAAGTTTCAGCTAGACCCCTCAGCATTGTAGTTTTCTTTTTTGCATTTGATCTTCAAATGAGTTGTTCTCAGTTATATGAAGGTATTTTTCAGCGCAATTTTTTTGAAATGGGGTATTTTTTTGTACTCTTTGCAGTGTTGTAATAGTTGTTTCTTACAAGTTACCAATTTTCCATAAATTAAGTTTTATCAGCAGATCTCAAGGTAGTTCTCATTTTATGAACTTCGAACCACTTTAACTTTCACATATGATCTTGGATTCAGGTCATTTATATTTTGAAAGTTGATATTTTTTCAAGTAGAATGCATTGGTGTTGGTTTGATGTTCATCTTCTGAGATATTATTTTTTCCTTCAGTATTTGTGTCCATTTTTTAGACTTTGTAAAACTATGGAAAATAACTACAGCATTGTAAATGCACTAAATTATAAAGTTCCACCTTATAATATTTGGGGGGTTGGTCCAATGTGTTCTCTCTGAGTTGTTTTGTTTCTCTTTCCTGCACAAGAAATCTTACTTTTTGCATTAAAATGGATCAAAGTATAGTACCAATACTCATGCCTTACAATTTATAGTATCCCTCCTCATTAGAACTCATTAGATTCTTATTTTATTATTATTTACTTTCAGTGGATGCACTACCATTATGTGTTATTCAGACTTATATGACATTTTTTCATGCTTTATCTGATATGAGATGCATAATTTATTTTCAGTATTTTAGTACTTGTGATTTATGGCATTTTATGGATTATTGCTATGTACTGACACTTTACTTTATCTATGCTATGTGAAATTATATGTTGCGTGTCTGCGAGTGTATTGGATGCAAGGGGACAATTTTCCTTCACTCCGGTGAGATAAGGAACTTCGTGATTCTCCTTCATTGGTGTGCATGTCCTATTTTCTATATTGTATATATGTATGTGTGGTTCGGTGATGCAGGATATTGCAGGTACAAGTACCGGGTAGGTGTGGGGTATCATCTCCACTTGGCTTCACAAGTGTGAGCATGCCTTATATTTGTCCGATGGAAGTGGAGGAGGTAGTAGTTGAACCTATTTTACCCAGTTACACTCTTGTGAGTGTCCTCAGTTGATCATCCTATCAATTGTTCGACTTTTGTGTATTATCGTTTGACTTTTCCCGAGTCTTTGCTTGGGGTTTGCTTAGTTTCTGTGTTTAGTGGATTTAATTAATTAATTAAATTTATGGAGTTATCTCATAGTTGGTATTTTTGAATTATGTATTTTATGCATTGAGATTTTAAATTTAATTAATTAAAAAAAATTATTAAATTAGGTTGCAAGTTGCATTATATTAGAAATATATCTTATTTAATTTTAGTGAAAAATAAATTAGATTAATTTTATTTATTGTTTCCTAGAATTTTAAATAATAAATGAATAAAATAATAAATAAATGGATAAAAGAATAAATAAATGAATAAAAGAATAAATTTGAATTAAAGTATTACTTTATTTTTCTTTTTAAGAAAATTAATCATTTAGCATGAGAAAAGAAAAGAAAAACAAAAAAATAAAGAAAGGGATTATGATTTTGCTTATTGCATGTTAATTTATCCCTTTGGTGGGAATTAGAAAAGAAAATATAACTCTTTTTTATTACTAAATTTGGATATTAGGTTTTTCTGGGAAAAATATGTGCAACCTAAAATTTTAGGTTAAAAAGGGAATACAGCTTTTTCTTTTGGGGGGTCATGGGAAGGAGGCAGAGATTTTGGGGAAGAAAAATGATTTTGGAAGCAATATTTTGTTGAAGAAGAAATTATCAGAGGATTGCTAGTAAGAGGGATTGGCTTGGAAACCATGTTGCAAACAGAGCTCATCCATGTGAATCTTCCAGGAACTCTTTACAGGTTGGGTTGCTTTGTCTAGTGTTCTTTTGTCTTCTTTAAATAATATTAATTTAGTTGTTTGAATCTCCAATCTCTGTTGTGGAGATTCTCATGTTTATTGATTCTTTCCTGTATGATTTAGTTTTGGGCATTGTGAATCTATTCCATAAAAATTTTCTCTGTGTTATGCAAATTTGTGTTCTTCCTGGTTAAAAAAATTCATTAAATATTGGGTATAAAAATAATTGGATTATGGAAGATATTTGTGTAAATAAAAATGGAGTAAAGTGGGGATGCATTGAGTTTTATCTCTATTGAAAATTAATTTTAACCCCTGTGAAAATTAATTTTAAATCCCTGTGAAAATTTGATTTTTATTTCTCTATGAATATGGATCTTTATATTCTGAAAAAAAAAATTGATAATTATTTTATATATTCTTTGTGAATATTTTCCTTAAAAAAATTAGAGGGTTTGTGAAATTTTTATCTATGTATTTAAATCTAGGCATTTATTAAATTTAATTTTTAAATTTAAAAAAAATATATATATAAAAAAGGTTTTTGGGAGGGGGTCGGTAGTTACTACCGATGGTAGCAGTACTACCAACGGTAGTACCTGCTACCCATCGGTGCTACCTGTGGTAGCACATGCTACCGTATGGTAGCAAATTAAAGTTGACAGAACACAATAAATCTGCTCCCTAGTTTGCGTGCCTCCAGTAATTTTTGGAGAGTTCAGTTTTTAATTAATTTATGATATATATATATATATATATATATATATATATATATATATATATATATATATATATATATATATATATATATATATATATATATATATATATATATATATATATATATATATATATATATATATATTAATATATAAGTTTTTAAACTTTTGGGTATTATATCATTTAAGTATTATTTAATTTTGTACAAATTAATTCATGTTTTAATATATATATATATATATTCATATACTTATATTATATTATTATATATATAATTAATTCAGAATTTGGTTATTTCCAGAAAATCTTATATTTTTTAGATTCTATATTTATGCTTGGAAATGCATTAGAAGGTTAATTTTTATGTGCTTGATTTAGCCTTTTTTTTTTTTGATAAAAGTGGAATATCTACAAAACTCATATATTAATAATAAAGAGTTTACATCGGGTTCAGACAAGGCATACCAACAGGAAAGAACCCAAAAGAAAACCTCCAGTTGTAGCCTTTTAAAATAGATACAAGTAGACACTACCCTTACAACATATATACTGTCCAACCTTACTCCCCACCCTCCTATTTCTACAATTTTTACAACAGTCCCATAGGACAATTCAAAAAACCAGAGTATCCCCATTAGAAGAATATATGAACATGTAGAACCCCCAAGCAGATAAATGAGATAAATTCCCTATCAAGACCATAGCTAATCAACCGAGCAAAAATGAAGCCATATAGCCTTCAAGCCTGCAAAAAACCATTCCACTAGCTACAAAAAAGAACTTTGTCAGTTATCCAAAAACCATGAACTAGAGCTCTCATCTGGAGGTTCATGAGATGAGGCCAGAGGTGGAATCACACTCAGAGGGAATGCCACACAAGAAGAAGAAGAGCACAAAAAACCCAAAGAGATTAATGAATGTAATGTCTGGAAGACAGCCCAAGCTTTATCCACATACTGATCAGGAGCCAAATACAACAAAAAATCCATAGAGGCCCGAGTGTTTTCCATGGAATCATATATCAATCCCATTCATAATTCATGCAGTAAATGGCTAGACCAGCCATTAGCCAAAATCTCATGACGAGGGAGAAAGCCACCATAGTAAAAAGAACCAATATCAAATCGATAACCAACCAATGCAGGAGAAACCAATGCCCAACTGCACACTGTCAGAAAAACAAATGTGGACACCAAGAGGTGGACCAAGTTCATATCAAGCAAAACATCAAAACAAATAATAACAAAATGAGAGAGAAGCTCAGCATAAGAAACTTGAGGACAAACCTGCAACCACCGACATCCCGAAATCCTACAGAATTCAAAATCCATCATAGGAATAAACAAGTTAAAAGCCTTACCAAGGTTAACAGAATTGTCCTCATTTTCATTTTCTCCCCTAATGATCGGGCTTCTAAAACCACTCTGTAAACACCAATTGGCAGAGTACAAGACATTTGCAGAAGGAAGGGCTCCGAAAAAACCACAAAATGCATAACATAATCCACTTTAACAATAACATAAGATAACGTATTTGAAAGAGAAACTGTCCTAAATTTTCCATAAAGACACTACAAAAAATCCATTTCAAGCATGCTTTATTAAATCAATTTACATGAATTAATAGCCTTCCACTACAACCCATAAGTGGCTCTCCTGCAAGTAAGGGAGCCACCTACAAAACTGATTAACCCATAAGCCAATTCTGTCACGACCAGACATACACAAGGTGGCCAACGATATGGTACTTACATCAAGGAAAAACACCTTAGGAGCGTACCAACTGTTTAAGAAGTTATAAGCATACGAAGTCATATTGAAGGACTAAAAATAAAGACTACATAGATCACACATGCCATCAACCTATAAATCCTATAAATATCATTATCAATGTGAAATACTTCAAAGATAAAGCCATATCAATATCAAATAATGACCTATATAATGCATCCCACTACCTTGAACATAATCTTAAGGAAATCTCTCCTCGACCTTCAATATAAAAACAATTAAACCTTTAAGATTAACATGCATACTTCGAAAGACTTCAAAATCCAATAGAACCTGGGATATACACCCCATCATCCAACTCAGAACAAATTATAGAACACACCATATGTAAAAAATGACGTAAGCCACCTATATACACATGTGATGCAAATATAATCTGAACCCAGAGGAGGATGATATGCATACCTAAAGTAGTAAAAGAGACAGATGATGTGACATAAAATTCCATGTCCGCATAGTTAAACCATTAAGCATAGAGGACAACCACATCAGATAAAAATTAGCTCTTAGGATGAAATGCAAACTGTAATTTACCTGTCCACACCTCATAAGATACACACATTAACATCTAGCCCAAATGCAGAGTTGTAAGAATACACCATATGCAAATAGAAACATAAAAACCTCCTATCAACACATGTGGTACAAATACAATCTGAACAAAGAAGAGGATAATATGTATACCTCAAGAGGGAATGGAAAAATATCTCAAGATAAGTAGCTTAACCTTTGGGATAGATCATATATCCAAGGAGGATGTCTTGAGGAATGTCACATACTACTACACTCTTATGATGTGCACTAGAGTCAATAGCCATATTAGCTAGAAAATCTGCCAGTTTATTTAACTCTCGAAAACAATGAGATAATGCAAAAGTATCAAAGAAGGATAATTGTCCAAAATATGATCAATTATGTACTTCAAGTGCCAACAATTACTCTTACAACTCAAAACACTTTGAATGAAGACCATTGAATCCCCTGAGATCGAAAGATCTTTAATCCCTAAGGAAATGGCAAAATCAATCCCAAGTGACAAAGCTTGACATTCAGCAAAATTGTTTGACTGAGACCCAAGGGCATGACACTGAGCAGCTATTAGGACTGCATTATGGTCAAAAATGGCTATATCAGCCCCAACCAACCCCGGATTTCCCCTATAAGAACCATCAAAGTGAAGCTTAAAATGACCTAGAGGAGGAGGAGCCCATCTAGCACCAAGTCTCTTATTCCTAGTAGCTAGACCTCTTGCAATAGACCCATGAGAAGGGATGACAGAAAGAGATTTCCATGTCCTTGTAATCATGCCATCCCAATGAGAAAAGGATGTCATATTTTCTAAATTCTTATGAATATATGACAAGGCCACCTCCGAAATAGAAGCCTCTATCTTGACTAAGATATCAGAAAGCGAAGCAGATAACTTTCTAAAGATCTTATTATTTCTTTCTAACCATATTTTCCAGATAATAATCGATGGAGATATGAGCCAAAGGTAGGAATAAAAGGAAGAGAAGAACAAAATAGGCCATTCTCTGAAGTGGTAGAGAAGGTCAAATCCAATAACCAAAGACAGACCTAGTTTCTTGAATAGTCATTGCCAACAACCAAAAGAAAAGTCACAATGAAGGAATAGGTGAGAGGACAATTCCAATTCTTATTGCACAAAACACAAGGGAAAACAACAGACAAACCCATCCTATCCAGTCTCATCTCGGTAAGAACCCTATCTTGAACAACAAGCCAAGCAAAAACTCCAGCCTTCGCGAGGCAAGCTAGATGCCAAAATAATTTTGGCCAAGAAGAAAGGTCCTTAGCCGGCATAAGAGAATTATATCCATCTTTTACTGAGTATTTTCCAGATGTGTTCTTGGTCCAAATAAGCTCATCTTCCTTCTCAGACAAGATGATAATTCTATCTTTGAGGATATTACAAAAATCTACTTTCAGGCTAGGGCTAACAGATAGAAAATCAATCCATTTCCATTTAGCCATCTTCACATGTCCATTATGTATTATATTAAAATAATCAGACAAAAAAAACCCCCATTTATCTAGAAGAATTGATTTCAAGGGTGACCAATCCCTAATAGAATCCAAAGGACAATGACCATTCCAAGCATCATCTCAAAATCTAATTTTACTACCATTATGCACAACTCAAGAAAGATGTGGCAACAAGACACTTCTAAATTTCCCCATAAAATTCCAAATAGCTGACCTCTGAGGCATAGTCGAGGCACAAAAAATAGACTCCCTAGCTCCATTACAAAGATACTTGGTAAAGATGATCCTAGCCCAAAGGGAATCTGGTTTATCATACAATTTCCATACTAGCTTAGCCCCTAGGGCCATATTCTGATTTTCCAAATTGTGAATTCCCGACCCCCCAAGCTCTTCAGGAAGACAAACCTTATCCCAGGATAACAAGGGGATCCTAGATTTCCCATCCTTATTATTATTCCAAAGAAAAGATCTCAGAATATCCTTTAAACTGACAATAACAACCTTTGGAGCTCTTAGAATGGACATTAAATAGATTGGTACCGCATTCAACACAGACTTAATTAGCACAATTTTCCTAGCCATGGTTAGCCATTTGTGGTTCCATGACAAAATTTTCTTTGACACCCCTGAAAATACTTTATCCCAAAAACTCACCTTATCCTTTTTAACAAAAAAGGGGATTCCTAGGTAGCTGCAAGGGAAATCCCCAAGTTGGAAACCCCAAAACTTTTGAAGCTTATCCTGGATCAGGGAGTGAGAGTTTAAGAAGAAAATATTAGATTTTTACTTGTTCACCTTTTGACCCGAAAGTGATAAATAATTCCTAACCACTTGATCTATGTCTCTAGCCTCCTTCAAGGTTGCACTACCAAACAATAGGGTGTCATCAGCAAAAAGGCAATGGGAAATCCTTTGATCCAAGTTTTGAATTTTGATACCCTTCCATAATCTGTTCACTCAAGCTGATTAGATTTCCCAACTCAGAGCTTCAGCTAATAATATAAATAAAAAAGGAGACAACGGATCCCCTTGCCTCAACCCACTAGAAGAGTGGAAGAAACTATAAGGGGAACCATTGACAAGAATTGAGAATCTTGCCTAGGAAATACAAGACATGATTCATTTTACCCAAGCCAGAGAGAAACCCAACTTCGACAGGAAAAATTTTAATGCATTCCATTTTACCCTATCATAGGCCTTCATCATATCTAACTTAAGGATCATGGCAAGGTATTTTTGGGCTGAAATTGAAAGTAAAACCTCGTGAGCAACTATAGCCCCTTCAAAAGTTTCCCTTTGTGGAACAAAACATCCTTGCTTAAGGGAAATTATTCTTGGTAAAAGTTTGGCCAATCTCATAAAAATCACTTTGGTAAAGATCTTATAGATGGTGTTACATAAAGCTATAGAACAAAAATCTATGAAGGTTTTAGGGTCCTCCTTCTTAGGTAAAATAAAAATTAAGGTAGTGTTCATCTCTTTAAGGATAGACCTATTTCACCTAGCTTTGTCTAGAGCCAAGAGGACATCCAGACCCATAAAATCCCAACATTTCTGGAAAAATAATGGAGTGAAACCATCAGGCCCCGGTGCCTTATCCTGATTCATAGCAAAAAATGCCCCCTTAACCTCATCCAATGAGAAAGGAGACATTAACATTCTATTATCATTGGGAGAAACAAGAGAGGGAATGTGAGAAGAGATATTGTTAGAGTCATTGATAATGTCAGATGAAAGAAGACTCTTAAAAATACTTTATCGCTTCCCTAGAAATGTCCCCATCCCCTTAGAGAATATTCCCATGACAATCATGAATACAAGGGATCCTACTCCTGACCCTTTTCATTTTAGTGGTAGCATGAAATTTTTTTGTATTCTTATCTCCATCAGGTAACCATAGCTCCTGGGATTTTTGTCTCAAATAAACCTCCTCTCTTGCCAAGATTTTTTCTAATTCACTCTTGAGAGACCTAATTTCATCCAGCACCCTAGAACCCATACCATGAAGCATCACATGCCTATTCACAACCTCTAACATATCTAAGATCCTTTGTTTTTCTTCAAAAATATTCTTGAAATGAAGGGAGTTCCACCCCCTGATATTTTTTTAAAAAAAACTGATCTTCTTGACAATTTGGAACATTCTAGATCCTCTAATGAATGGAGCCTCTCCCCACCATTGTTGCAGGAGGGGAAGAAAAGAAGGATCCCTAAACCACATGGGTTCTAACTTAAAAGGTAGTTTGTGAGAAGGTCTATCTCTCACAACAGATAGCGAAACTGGGAAATGATCAAACCCAGATAGGGGAAGGATGGAAGAGAAAAACTCAATATCTGATTCGAACCAATTAGAGGAGAGTAAAAATTTATCCAATCTTTCCATAGTTTGAGAGAAATTCTTCCTGTTTGTCCATGTGAAAAGACCATTATTTGGCTTGCAATCAAAAAGAGACATGTCAGCAGTGAATGCATTAAAGTCATCCATGGACTTCTTATTTGGGCAAATACCCCTTGATTTTTCTCCTAAATCCAAAATTGCATTAAAATCTCCCCCAAAGATAATAAAGGAATGATTCCTAAGGGGGGATGAAACCCTAATGAGTTCTTTCCAAAGATGGTATTTAGCCGAGATACCTGAGGGGGCATAAATGTTAAACACCCATACTTTAAATCTAGAATCTTTGTATGATACTAATGATAACATCCAATTTGGCGTAGTAGCGACCAATTGGACATCAACCACATAATCATTCCATAATAAATCCAGGCCTCCCGATGCCCTAGAGGTCGGGCAAAATAAAAACTTCCACCCCTTCCAAGAAGAAAATACAAACTCATAATTCTCCAAAGAGAGCTTAGTCTCATGAAGCATGCCTAGATCCCACTTAACCATGTCTAACTGAGACTTGATCAAGCATCTCTTGTTAGGGGCATTTAAGCCACTAACATTCCATGAGATAATCCTCATTGGTCTCGAGGGGAGGTCGACACTCCCCTCTTTTCATTAATGGGAGAAGAAGAGTTCTCCCCAAAACTTTTATGTTAGCTTCTCTTGACTGCCACAGATCTAGTAACCGGAGGACAGAGAACACACTTTTTTTTCTTTTTAATGGAGCTCAAGTTATGTCCACTACTTTTCCCATTACCTAAAGACAATGTTGAGGCCTTCTTAAACCCAGGAGAAGCAGACAAAACTTGTTGATTGCCTGCATCAATTTCCAACTGATTTTTATGATTCTTAGGAGGTCTTCCCTTGCCTGGAGACACAACAAAGATAGGGAAATTCAGCTCAACTTGGGCAATTGAAGAACTAATAGGCATTTTAACATAAGTTGATTGAGGAGACTGGGCCAATTCCTGAAGAACCACTTGATTTGAAACATCCTGGGTGACATTAATATGAAACTCAGAGGGATTAAAAGAAGGGGATAGTGGAAAACTCTTATGAATTAAATCCAAGTCATTTCCAATAGAGCACATAATCTTATCTAAGACCTCTTCCTCCAAAAAATCCTTGTTAGATTTGAACAAATGGTCAACTTTCTGAATTGTGTGTTCATCTGGATAAATATGTAAAGGCACCTGAGGCACACCACACTCCCTAATAGGCTCACTATCCAGTAGATCTTTTACTTTTTGAATTAGAACAACATCGTCAAGACTAAAGGGGGTAGACACAACTAGAGCAATCACCCCAGTATTTGCAATATGATGAGATATATCCATATGACCAATTGACCTTTCTAAAGAACAAGGGGCCTCATCACCCAGATTGTCAACAAGCCCCTCCTTCTGACAAGGGAAATGATTGGAGCTTTCTAAGGGAGGAAGAAATGTATGTCTAGTTAGATTAGCAATGCCATCTTTAACCTAAATGACAAACTTAGGATTAATAAAACCTTCCAACTCAACCTGATTTAAAGTGTTCACAATACTCTCTAGTTTGTCAGTGGAGGTTTTATGTTTAAATTGGACAATATTATTGAGACCCTCTTTTAACTGGCAACCAAACTCAACTGAGACATGAATGGATTCTTTAATAGGGGCGGGATTGAAAGGAACATTCAAATCTTCCTTATTGTTTGTACTAGCTTTTGAATTATGAAAATCCAAGAATAGGGGAGCATCCACGATAATAAAATTTTGACAAAGATCATTATTCAACTTCACAATAGCTTGTTTCCAAAAATCCTCATTTGATTTGAGATTACATGAAATCGGGCATACAAAAGTAGGGGAAACCAGTACACAAATTTTTACCAGAACCTTCCCTTCCTCAAAAATAGACTTAGATGTCAAAAAGTTCCTAATGTTATCCCCTATGGATTTCAGCACCTCTGGATCCATGAATTCAAAGGGAAGCTAAGGCAATCCAAGCCAAACCAGTAGAGTTTTAGGTTTGATGCACTCTGGGACAAAAAAGGGTTTCAAAGTGGAAACCCTAAGTAAAATATTACCAAACCAATGATATGAATTTGCAAGAACATCATCCTTAAAATGGGGGATTCAAAAACCAAGACACGGGAATTTGATGATAACAACTGAAAAAAAATTAGTGTAGGCCAATGTTTATGAAATTTAGAGTGCAATTTAGATAAATTGGTCTGAGGACCCCAGAATTCCCCTAAGAGAGCCAAAGAAAGTAATTTGGAGGCCCTTTCTGCCACAAAAGAATCGGTGAAATCAAAAGACGACTGCGGGAACCATACCTCTTTCATTGGGGTTGTATCAACCATGTTACCTTTTTCTAGACCAGAGAGAGGAAGGGCTTTATTACTCGAGATTCCCACGTCTTTGCCAGAGATTTCCTATTATAGGATCTTTAGAATAGAGGGTATTCTCTAGTAAAAGCATAATTTGTTGTAAATCTGATTTGAGTTATTGTCTTGTTACTAAGGTGATTTTTACCCCTTAGTAAGGTGTCATTGTATAATCCTGTTGATGTGAGCCATTGTGTGTTATGTTTCCAAATGGTCAATCTTGGGTTAGTGATTGTGTATCCTTCACCTATGGTTTGTCAAGATTAGATATGACTATCATTTTTGCCATAGAGTTCTCGTAGAGAGACCTTTCCTGTTAGTGTATTATGAGAGATGGCTTTTGAGCAGGGGCCACGCCCAAATTGGATGGTAGGATAACCCTTCGAAAGTCAGTTAAGAAGTGATAACCTAATAATTGATTAGGGGGTGGGTAGCTAAAATATTAATTAAGATAATGTGCCTCGGACATGGTTGAGTGCTTGTATAGGCTCAAGATGTGGTGAGAAGGCCTGGAATGGCAAACCTACCACCTTGTCTTCACGAAAGGATTGGTAGGGTCCGCATGATGCTTAGATGGAGCTGGGGGTTTAGGAGAGGTTACCAGGATAACCTAGGATGGGGGCCCGGACCTATGGAGGCCTACCTAGGGCAACCACCTTAAGCCATGCGATGACACTCTATCCTTAGAGTCACTAGTGTTTGTGAGTTTAGTCACATGGATGTTTGTGGAATCATGTAGTACTGTCGTACTTGTTTTATTTTGCTTTCTTGAGGGTCTTCTACTATCTCCTAGGATGGTGGGGTGGTTCCATTTTGGGATCACATGGTTGGGTGGTAGTGCCACTTCCCATTGGATGTTCTAGATTGTATTTTTAGGTGAGGAAAGGCTTCGCTGGTGTTTCTTAGTTTGTGGTTCATGTACCAACTCATGTTCATGATCATTGTTCAGTTGAGACCTTGTGGTCATTGTATCAAACATGTATGTAACCTTGGCATTGTAACTTTTGGATTTCATGGTATTTTTAGAAGACATGTATTTATGGATATTGTAATATTATATCAATGGAATGTATGTTAATTCAGTTGCTTTAATCTTATGTATAAATGAATTATGGATAAATAAATGCATTGGATTAATTTAATTCTTTCATTATGGAAATTAGATGTATGTGTAGGTTTTATCTTAAACATTTAATTTACCTAATTAGATAAACAATTGGATTAACCAGGGTGTTAATATAATCTGTAAATTAATCTTGTTGGTAACCCTTAGGAAATCATGTGTTAGACTTCTGCTGTGTTATTAAACATGCAATTGTTATAATTAATGAACATAATCTTTAAAAAAATAAAATATTTCACCCTTTAGTTGCCTAGTTGTGTTGTTTTCCTTTAGGGTTTCTGGCGGGGTATTACACAACTACTATGAGTGGAATTCAAAAATGAAAATCTATCTTAAGAAGTTCGAATTGTTTAGAGTAACTATGTGACTTGAAACTGAACCAACACTAATTGAAGAAAAGACAAAATAATGTGGTGAAGATTATGGTACTCTATGTATGTTTGTATCTTCTAATATTCTTTTTAATGTTGAATTCTACAACTCCAAATGATGTAGGAACAAGATTAGAAGGGTTATTTGGTAAAAAAGATGAATTAAGGGGACATGAATTGGAGAATGAGCTAATAGGGTTAAATCCATGTAATTTTGATACAATTTAGTACTTCTTCACAAAACTAAAGGCTATAATATTGTAATTGAAGGCATGTGGGATAGATAAGAAAGATTCAGAATTGATTCTAAGCATTATTTCCAAACTTGGTCCAAACTATTCAGTTTTTGTTTCTACTTTCTATGCTAGAAAAAGTGCCCCACGAACCAGCTTCAAAATGCCTTCTCTTGATGATTTTGCAAAAGAACTCACACAAGAACAAGATACGTTGATTCAAATGGGCACAATTAAGCCCTCTAAATCTCACACCTTGGCTACAAATCAGGGTACAAATGATCAAAAAGGGCATTTTAAGAAAGAAACGAAACAAAAGAACCAAGGAGAAAAGAAGAAAGGACAAAAACCAATTGCCTTAAAAGAAATTAATGATGCATCTTATTCAAAAGGTGATAAGCCTAAGAAGGGGTTAACTCACAATGTTGGTTCCCCCTTTTTCGTACATCCCAATTTTTACTGAAATCATACATTTTTTAAAAAATATAATATTTTAAGCTTAAAGAGGTCCCATTTGAAGTAATTAATTGAAGAGAGTTAGATCAAAGAATCTTAGATCAAAATTTCTTGGATAGGACCTCTCTACTTCTAAATCATACTTGCAATGGAGTCTCCTTTGCATCTATCAAATATTGATAAAAAACCAATTTTATATTTGCTTTTGGGGGTCAAATGAATTCATTTAGAAGTTTTTCTTTTATAAGTATTTAGTCCTTATTATAAGATTTCCAAATAGTATAATTTTTAATATATTTAATATCATTAATATATTTTAATTTTATTTCTTATGAATGTAGGTTTTTCACCAAACATGAACTTCTTTGTTCAATGCTTATGAAATAATAGTAAACGTCACCCAAAAAATTCTGAAAAGTATTTTTTGGCACTAGGTATTTATGTCCTCTTTCCAACAAAAAAAATAAAAATATTTTTGTTACATATACAACAAGTTCTGTAATATCAAATGGACATATGTCAAAATTATAGTTAGCTCGACTTCAAATCTTAATAAAATATGAAATATTGAAGATAATGTTACAAAACTAATTGAAAACACTAGATATGGATGTTACAAAACCAAACTTGAAAGAATCACATTCATATCTATTATGGAAATAAAGTTATGCTATACATAGTGAGTATCACTCTTTAAAAATGTTGTTTTTTGAAAAAAATAAGTTTTTGAGGGAGATAGAAAAATGGAAGCAAATTGATTCCAAAAGTTATCAAAAAATTATATTTATAATCTAAATACAAACTGACACAAAGCACTACTTCACATCATGTACAAATTCCTTACAGTTTAGAAGTAATAGGTGTCTGAATCTGAAGTTTTTATTTATTTTTTAATTTTTTTTATTTTACTTTATTTTTTTTCTGAAAATTAATATTGAAGTGTCAAAGCTAGTAAAAAAGTGTAACCCACTATTGTGGATTCACCCGAAGAAGAAAACTAAGTGTTCCTATTGTAAGAATAATTTTCATGATGAAGAAGCAAATTGATCACTTGTCTCATCTTCTTTAAAATAACAACATCAAGATGTCTGATTTTATCAAACCAAGTTCATCTTAGGAATCTTCAAAGGACACAAGTAAGTGGAAAGGAAAGGGCAAGGCCCTAGTTGTTGTTGCTTCCCAGACTAATTCCTGGATCATTGAATCAGGTGCTTCACACTACATGGCTTCATCCAAAGATAGTTTTTCCTCCTTGGAGTCATGTTCTATGCCATATTCTATTGGGTGATGACACTCTTGCATAAGTGCATGGGAGAGGGTCTATTGATGTAGGCAAAGGAACATTTCATGATGTCCTTTGTGTTCCATCTTTGTCAAATAATATCCTATTTGTGTATCAGATCACTCACACTAGCTCTAGCAAGCGGGTTGAGTTCACTCTGGACATAGTGGTAATCACTGAATGACACAATGAGTCTACAATTGTAGTGGGAAAGTGATGCAAGAGCACCAGTCTAGTTCCTACCAGTTGAGAAATTTTCAGTGGTATTACTTGAGATCATGGCATTTCTTCATATTTTAGTGTTTCACATTATAGTTTTAGGTATATTCACTTGTTCTTGTCGTCTTTTCCATGTTCGAGTTTCATGGCGATTGGATTTATCCTAATAAGTTATCGATTCTGGTATTGGCCTGGTTGATATGCTCTTACTGGTTATTCCAGTAGTATATTGAGCAAAGTTTGGTTGGGTTGCGGTTGATCTCCATGAATTGTGGATCGTGGATTTATGTTTCTTGTGCTGTGTCTGATGTTCCTAGAGGATTGCACATTGTTTTATGCATTTGGGGAGTTGTTTTTAATGATTTGGGCTGATATTTTACCGTTGCACGTTTCATGAACCGGTTGGTCTTTGGGCCAACTTGATTAAGTTGTAATTATTTGTCGATGATATATATGAAGGTTTGTGAATCATTTGAGAGGGCACAAGTGAGAACATCGAAGATAGAGTTTATAGATCAAGTGAGTACATAGATCCGCCTAGATTTTGATCCGGTGGACTAAGGCCAGAAGGCTGAGGTCTAGATTAGGGTAGAACCAACAGACTATTTTCGGAGGCCAATCTGATATGTGGATGATCTACAGATATTCTAATTGTGTTGTAGGTATTGTTGGTATCCTGGACTGTGATCCAGCATGTGACATTTGTAATTGTTTAGACTGCAATAAGAATTGTTCCTATTGTTTACCTGATATGTATTGTGAGTCATTACTAGTTCTTATTTCTTCTATTTCTGGCATTGTGTTACTGATTACTGACATATTTTGCATGGTTTATGTGTTAGGCTACAATGATGGGTTTTCCTTCATTGGATCTCCCTACCTTGATTGCATTAAGTTGTATCAGAGCTAGTTTGTGAACTTATTGTTGGACAAAGTTCTAATTGTTCATCGGTTGGTTAGAAAGGAAGTTGAGACAACTTGTGGACTTGTTTAGATCATTGAGCATGAGGCAAAGCAAGGTTCACATGTAGATCACTGATCCTATAACTTGAGCTTGAGGCAATTAGTGTGTGGAGACTTGAACAGATGGCTGATTTGAGGAAGGTTATAGTTTGGACCGGTAGATCATCATGGAGAGGAAACTAGAAGCTATGGTCATATCGCCAAACCCCTTGAGGTAGTTACAAGTACCTATTGATAGATTGCGGAGCCAGATCTAGTAATGGGACTCACTTTCCAATTAACCCCGAGAGTGTGATGTAGGAGCACCAGTCTAGTTCTTACCGGTTGAGTAGTTTTTCGTGGGATTACTTGAGATCGTGGAATTTCTTCATGTTTGAGTGTTTAGCATCATGGTTTTGAGTTTATTCCCTTGTCTTAATCATCTTTTTCATGTTTGAGTTTCATGGTGATTGGATTTAATCCTGGTGACTTATCGATTCTGGTATTGACCCAGTTGATATGCTCTTACCGGTTATTCCAATAGTATATTGAGCGAAGTTCCGTTAGGTTTCAGTTGATCTCTGTGATTTGCGGATTGTGGATTTATGTTTCTTGTGTCGTGTTCGATATTCTTAGAGGACTGTGCATTATTTTATGCATTTTGGGAGTTGTTCTTAAGGATTTGAGCCGACATGTTACTGTTGCACATTTCATGAACCGGTTGGTCTTTGGGCCAACTTGATTAATTTGTAATTATTTACAGATGGTACATATGAAGGTTTCCCAATCATTTGAGAGGGAAGAAGTGAGAAGATCAAAGATAGAGTTTGGAGATCAAGCGAAGATGTAGATGCAGTTAGATTTTGATCTGGTAGACTGAGGCCAAAAGGCTAAGGTCCAAATTAGGGTAGAACTGGTAGACTATTTCAAGAGGCTGATTTGATATGTGGATGATCTATGGATCTTGTAATGGTCTTGTTAGCATTGCTGGTATCCTAAACTGTAATCAAGCATGTAACATTTTTAATTCTTCAGACAATCATAAGAATTATTCCCACTGTTTACCGAATATGTATGTTGAGTTATTACCTTTTATTCTTTCTTCTATTTCTGGCATTGTGTTACCTGATCGATATATTTTATATGGTTTATGTGTTAGGCTATAAGGATGGGTTGTCCTTCATTGGATCTCCCTACCTAGACTATATTAGAAATGTAGATCATCCATCCAGATTGTATCAATTTTCTCACTTTGTTCCCGATTCTACTTCACTTGCATCTCTCACTCACTCAGATGAGGTGAGTCATTTGTGGAATCAACGGTTTTTCCACTTGAACTACTACTACTTATAGCTGCTCAGTTGACATGACATGGTTATAGGTTACCTTCTATTAGGTTTTTTGATGGAGTTTGTCAAGGATGCATTCTTAGCAAGCATCCTGAAGAAAAAAATGATAAAGATAAAGCATGGAGAGCTACACAGCTTTTGGAGCTAGTACATAGTGATTTGGCAGGACCATTTCCACATCTCTCTTTCAGTAGGGCCAACTATGTCTTAACCTTCATTGATGATCTTTCTTGATATACCTTTGTATAATTTCTCAAACAGAAGTCTAAAGTCTTTGAGTTTTTTTCAGGAGTTCAAAGCTTTTGTAGAGAAACAATTAGGGAAAACCATCAAGGTCCTGCACACCACTAATGGGGAGGAATATGTCAACTAGAGGTTTGAGTAGTTTTGTATCTCAAAAGGCATTGATCTTGAACATATATTTCCCTACACTCCACAAAAAAATGGAGTTGCAGAATGTAAGAATCGGTCCTTGAAGGAAATGACTAATTGTATGATTCACTCTTGATCATTGGCACCTCATTATTGGGTAGAGGCCATCAACTGTGCATGTTTTATCCACAATCAATTTCCTCATCAATTTGTGAAGGGGCTAACTCCTTTTCAATCTTGGACTGATTGAAAACCCATAGTCAAACACTTTCAAGTGTTTGGGTCTTCTGCATGGGCCCACATTCTAGTAGTGAAATGCAAGGCTATGGATCCGTAGAGCAATCCTTGCATATTTTTTGGGTATCTAGATGGTGTCAAAGGATACATGCTTCTCCATCCTACCACACATGAGATTTTCATTGAGAAGAGCATTCATTTTGAGGAAGATACTTCCAGTTCTTCTTCTACCACTTCTCCATCTTTCATTCCTATGGAGACATTGCGACTTCATGATGATAGTTCTTCTGAGGATTTCAATCCTATTGATCATCTTGAGGAGTCTTCTTCCTCCATTTCAAATGATGATGATAAGGATTCATCTTCTTCCTCTCTTAGTCATCATTCAGAGGTTGTTGATTCTCCTATAGATTCTCCTCATTCTCTAGCTACTGGGCCTCTTTGGGCTCGTCAAACATTGGATTCAATAGGTGATTAGGTTGGTGATCCTTTAGATGAGAGAATAACAAGCTCATAGTTTGAACTTTCTCCACATGTCTTCTTTGTTATAGCTTCGAATCCATATCCCTTTTGAGAAGCTTCAGGCATCCCCAAGTGGGATGTTGTTATGCAGGAGGAGTTCAATTCCTTGGAGACGAACCATACTTGGGATTTAGTTCCTCTTCCTAAGGGAAGGAAACTTGTTTGGGGAAAGTAGATCTACCAAACAAATGTTTTTGTAGATGGCTCAGTTAATAAGTATAAGGCTCACCTAGTCACCAAAGGATTCTCCCAGGTTCTTGGGATTGACTACTCTGAGAATTTTGCACCAATTGCCAAGATGAATTCCATCTAAGTTGTTCTTTCTATTGATGTAGTGCATTGCTGGGAAGTTCATAAGATGGATATGAAGAGTGATTTTCTTCACGGTGACCTTTAGGAGGATATATATATGGAGTAGACACAAGGGTTCATCCAGGATCCTTCACTTTCTTGCCTCCTTCAGAAGTCTCTCTATGGTCTTAAATAGGCCCTTCGAGCCTAGTATGCCAAGATAGACTCCTTCCTTTTATTAGTTGGGTTCACTCAGTGCCATTCTGATTTGAACATCCACATTTTGAAGCGGGTTGATACTCTCACATTCCTTGTTCTCTATGTTGATGACTTGTTGATCATAGGGAGTCATTCATCCTACATCAAGGTAGTCAAAAATTCCCTTCATGATTGTTTCCTGATGTTTGACTTAGGCCTACTCCACTAATTTTTTAGGGATTGAGATCAATTAGTCACCTTATAGTATCTTCATTGGACAATCTAAGTACGCTCTTCATATGATCTCTAGATTTTGCATGGCTGACTGTAAGCCTACACCGACTCCATTTCTGTCAGCGGTCAAACTTGAGGCTTCTTGTTCTTCACCTTTGGTGGGTGCTAACTTGTATCACCAATTGGTTGATAGCCTCATATATATGACTCACACTAGGCCTAGTATTTCATATGTTGTAGGCCTCATCTCAAGGTTCATGCAGGAGCCAGATGAGCTGCCTTGGAAGGAAGCTAAGTGGATTATTCACTATATATAGGGCACTCATAGTTATTGGATTCACTATGTAGTGGGCATGGATATTAACTTGGTGGAATACATAGATTTAGGTTGCGAAGGCGATTCTCAGGATCACATTCTACTTCAAGGTATTGCTTCTCTCTTTATTCTAGTCCAATTTCTTGATCAAGCAAAAAGCAATCTACTATTTCTCTTTCATCCACTGAGGCTGAGTATCGAGGAGAAGTCAATGCTTCTACTAAGGCCATTTGGCTTCAAAACATTCTCACTAAGTTTGGCATTTCATTTTGAAATCCTATAATCATCTTTTGTGACAACCAAAGTGCCATTCAGATTTCTCGCAATTTGGTCCATCATCAGTGGACCAAGCACATTGGGATTCACATGCACTACATTCGGGAGCTGATTCATGAGAAGGTTCTTGATCTTGAGTATTGTCGGATATCAAATCAAACTGCAAACATCTTCACCAAACCCTTCATTGAGAGAAAGTTCATTCATTTGTGAACTTTGCTTTGAGTGTGGTAGATGTCCTCTTTTGGGGAGATTTCTTAGTTCTTTTTTTCTTTCTCTCTATTATGGGTGGTGTAATCTCTTTTGTTGGGGGGGGTTATTCTCTGGTGGGTGGGAATTATATGTACATGGGTACCTCATTAGGCTTAATTTTCCAAGACCCATATTTTCACTGACTTAAGCTATGCTTAAGGAGGGGTGTTAGTGTAGGTTTTTGTTTTCCTAGTTGGGCTTATATTTTTCCTATAATCCTAGGTTTTTCCTACAATTTTATTAAGATCACTTAGGTTAAATAAAGTGAGTTTTATTAGTGAGTGGGTGATTTTAGGTATTAGTATCCTACAAGGGAGGTGGCATTTGCTATATCAGAAGATGCTCTTGCTATCTTTAACCCACATAGTGGCCTCTCCTTATTGGTCCATTTTCTCACCTTTCCCCTCTCTCTTGCCTATATAAACTTGCTACCTAGCTTGTATTTTTGATATAGTTGGAGATAGTAATCTGATGCTATTTTTCCTTGGACCACTTCACATCAATTTTCTCTTGATATTAGTGTTATGTTGTTTATTTCATTTGCATTTATAGTTTATTTGATCTATCTCTTTCAATTCAATTCTAAGTTGCAATCTATTTCTCATATTTTAAGACCAACCGAGATGGGCATCTAACCATATGGGTTAGGCATCTATCCATATAGGACTAGGCATCTAACCATATGAGTTAGGCATCTATCCATATGGGACATGAGGTTTCATCTATCCAATCTAGGATAGGGATCTACCCAAATGAGGTAGGCATCTATTCATAAGAATAGGATATGCTCTAGCCAGAGACTTTATATTCATCGGGACCATCGGGGTCTTGAGCCACTCTCTAAAGACTACACTCCCCTACTAGGAATGCATTGAGCTCACCATCGTTAGGAGTCTATAAATTGTTTTTTATATAAACAAGCTCGATTCTTGCCTTGTAATTCTACCTAAATCCTCAGGAAGTCAAGCGAATCCATATTGGATTCCTTCTGAGTATGCATTGAATTAATTTTAACCCTTCAATTAGTATTTGCACCATTTTATTAAAAGAAAAGGGAGCTTTGAGAACATACTAATCACACAAAACCAAATCATAATCCACATCCCCGAACACCTCAGTACAAGGGACAACTTCATCCCTAGACTACCTACATACCCATTTTAGCATGGGATCAAGGCGTAAAGTATGTAGTTTTGGTTTCTAACTATGGTTTAATGTAAACTGTATGGTGGGTATGCAACCCTTTCTAGGGTCAATATCCCAGACAGATTCTTTGCGGTTGCTACCAACAATGGTAGCTTCATGGTAAAAAGGCTCAAGGTGGCCTTCTGCTTATGGCCTAATACAACTAAGTCCTATTTCCTATTAAATACATCTTCCTTAATCCATCATCATTCGCTAAAATTACCAAGATAAAACAATAAGTTCCAAATCATCACACACAACCAAACCCTAATGGGGTTTTCTAAGGGTTAACTAAGCATATGTAAATTCATTTAAGAAATATCTTTTTAGATTATTGATCCAAGGGGGATGATGCCACATACATCATTGTTGCAACTTTATTAGGCATTAAGTGCATTATTTCAACATGACGACATTACCCGTAAGCGTGACCCAGAGGCACCATAGATACCAAACACTACTAAGGTTTTTGTTTCCAACTCCTCTTGTTTAGTTGTCTATCTAATAATTTAACTATGAATTCATGAATTCATAAATATACATTACACTAAAAAAATATGAAAATAACTATTACATGCAAGGAAGTACTCGTTAAAATTAAACTAAGATATAAGTATTACATGCTAAACAAACCAACCACTTTGGAAATTATATTTTCTTGAAAGAAAACTATGATAATGATTAAAACTTGAAGTAAACACATGAAGGTACTAATCACTTGAAAACTGTGATACTTGTAGGAGATAGCTTATTAAAATGACCATTACACTTTAAGTATGAATCCTAATACTTGAAAGTACTAAATTACTTGAAAGAAAAAAATAATTATTAGATAGCAAGACTTTTGGAAATAAATGTAACACTACTAGGGAAACCCTATTTAATAATAAACTTGAGAATAACCTCATTATTGATAAACCAACTAATTTTCCCACTTAGAATAACATGAATTTTATCTTTAATTATTCTCTACAAATGATAACCTTACTTTAAATAACATTCCTAATACTTGAAAGGTATTAAATTTATTGGAAGAAAATTCAATGATCAAATAGCAAGACTTTGGAAATGAATTTTCAAAATAACCACATTACTTTTAATTACCAAAATTTAAAAATAATATTAGAAGAGAGTGTAATTGCTTGCCAATTAACAAATATAAATAAATCTCCTAAATAATTCCAATCACACTACTTCTAGTTGCCTTTGAACTAAGGCTAAATCCTTTGCAAGGTTATAAAAAGATACTAACTATTCCTTCCACCTGAAGTAAGGTTAACTTTATCCCATCAATTTCAAATTCTTAGAAGCTTTCTCCTATAAATTACTTCAAATTTATTGTAAATGATCATAGGATAGGTTTCTTGAAACTCAATTTAAGATAAGAAAAGCAATCAAACAAATTATAACATTCATTAAATTTTAGATTCCCAGAGATTATATTATAGCTTGTAAAAAGATTACAATTTTTGTTCATTTTCCATTTTTCTGAAAAATTATTATGATTTCAATTAAATTTATATATATCCTAATCAATACATATACTCTTCCAAAATAAATTATAAGGTAATTAATTACTTGCAAGGTAAATGAAACATCTCTCTTTTTTTTTTAACTAGTCTTATGTTTCTTCGTAGTTAAAAGGTAAATGTTTTAACTATTAATATAGTTCACTATTCTCAAATGCCTCCTATTTTATATATCTTTAATCTATTAAGGAAACAATCAAATAATCAACTTCTCGAATTGATGAAATCATATTGCTTGAAATACATAAAAGGGGTAACTATGAATCTAAACATATTTACTTGGTACGTAAGTTCTTTTAACCTTTAAAACTTGCACTAAATGAAAAAGGAAGCTTTGAAATAAATAAAGAATGTAAATATTTGAAATGTATTAGGGGATCTATTTATTACTAGAATTTATTTGTATTTAACTAGTGATACTTGATGAAAAACAACCAATGCTATGGATTAAGTGCAAGGAAATAATGCTTTAAGTAAGATTCTAATTCTATGAAAGAAACACATGCTTGAGAGTGAAAGTATCAAGCAACTTCTAAGGGATTATTATTTCTTAAAAGCGTAAGACTATTAAATCTATCCTACATGTCTAACCAACATTAATTTCATATAGCTCATAATATATAAATTCTTTCCGAGGAGGAAACTACACATATTTACATGGAAGATAAATCATCTTTATTCCTTAAACGGAACTAAGAGAAGTTGTACTAAAAGATGCAAGGAACCCAAATGTTTGAGATGGTTGAATGTCTCAAAGCAAGTCCTATTGGAGGTGGACCACTACTTCGGGGTAAGATTTTCTTGTTGACTGGAGTAAAAGTGTTACCCATTTTAAGAAGGAATTTTTTTTCCAATGCACTTATCATTTCCATCATTGATGGGGAAGATTCAAATTTGTAATTTAATTCCATTATAAGTTCCATCAAAGAGGTTGTTGATTAGAATGTTGATTTAATGTTATACTCATTTCAATAAGAATATTTACAATTTTGATACCCTAAATTTATCTCATTAAAATATTACCTTTAATATTTACTGGTCAATGAGGGTAAGTATCTTAACTTATAATAGAGATAATTTTGATTAAGATAATAATTAATATTTGCCGAAGAATGAATATTTAAAATTCGCTATTAAAATTGTCTTCTTTTTTTTTCAATTAACTTTAAATATAAATTAATTCTAAGATACAAATAAATTTTAATTATTTGAAACACTTAAAATATAAATTATTTCAACTATTTGATTAACTTCATATCAATTAAATTTAATAATGTAAATTTTAATTTCAACTCTAAAATAACTTATAATTAATAACCCAAAATAATGATATATTTTAATAAAACAAAGTTTATTTATTTTGATAAAATAATTTGATTTTGAATTAAATTGATTTAATAAGAAAAAAAAGCATATAAATGTTAAACACTAAGAGGGAGCGGTTCCGACAGCCCACCCCTCTACGGGTTCGCTGCCTGTGTAGCGCAATGGACCTGCATAGGCAGGGGCCCCACAAGAGAGGTGCATGCACCCCCCTCCCTATAGTCTACACATGCATGCCCACAAGGTGGGGGAGGGGGTTATGACCCCCTCTTCTCGCCCATTCATAATTTTTTTGAAATTAAAAAAAAAACCACAGAAACTAAAATTTAAACTTTTGAAATTTAATTAATAATTTTAAAATTTCAAATTTCAAACTTAATTTATTTATTTTATATTTATTATTATTATTTTAAACAAATTAAATTATTCAATATTAATATTTATATTTTTAAATAGATTTATATAATTCTGATCATTTTGAATATTCTTAAGGTATAAATTAAAGATTCTAATTTTATTTTATTTTTAATTTATTCACCAATAGAATTATATATCACTAAGATAGTAATTTGGATAAAAGGGAAGGGTTTCATAAAAGAGATAAAATATTAAATACATTTTTAGGTATACTTTTATTTTGAAAATACTGACTTGCTAAAAATTAAAGTTTGATGAAGGTAAAAAAAACACATTACATATTTATTTACTTTTAACAACTTAATCTGAAAATAAGAGAGAATTTAGAGAAAAGGGAGAAATCTTCTACATTATTTATCCCAACACAACTTAAAATCCTCTTTTCAAATCTAAATAAAATATCTAAATCCTTAACTACTTCTAAATTTCCAGAGAAATTATAACATGCATGCAATACAATTTTCCCTTTTTTTCTCTTATTGAAAGAAAACGTGAAGGAAAATATTTTTTTTTGGAAGATAAGATGAAAGGAACCTAGATCTAGATGGTGAATGAAAACCTTGTAGTTGAATTAACCTTCGAATCCCTAGCCAACCTTCTCCATTCCTCTTCCTATAACTTGGTAAAAGCAATCTTCTCCCAATTCTCCAGAATCCTAACTCATGCAAAATTTCTACAAAAATTATCCGATGACTAACATGAATTGAAAAACAAATTAAAGAACTAAAGACTACTTTTCAAAAACAATGAACTCCTCCTTTTTCAAAAATCTTGTATTCAATATATAGAAAACAGAGTCATTGTACCACTACAAAAGAATTAAATGATTCACATATTCTTTTTTTTCCCAAATAATTCCATGCAAAAGTGGGGATTACATGAATATTAAATTCGAGTTTGAAATTCTTTCATGCAAGACATATTCCTTACAACTTGTCATTGTGGCAGTTATATTTGACCATGCATTTAAAATCTGAATTTGAATTCATTTCTAGAATCTTCTTATTTCTCCTACACTATGTGCTCAATTAGAATATTGAGAAAAATAAATAATTTCTAATTAAATTATGACCTCGCGTGTGAGTCACCACTATTCATTCTTCTTTTTAAAATAATTTCATCCTTATTCAAATTTTCATCTCTAACTAACATTTCTTATGAATCTAATAATAATAATAGTAGTAGTAATAGTAATAATTATACTAATAATAATAATAATAGCAAGTCATATCAAGGTCCAAAAAGAGGGTTATGACATAAAGGAGTAACATTTGATATATGTGAAAAATAAGGTAATAAAATAGTGTCGTAATTTTTTATTTATTATTTTATATCAATGAAGGTAGTTTGTAAAGAACTTGTGTTAGTTATTGAAGAAACACTAAAGATAGTTGAGTGCATGCCAAAAGAGCCAATGGGTTTATTTTATAAAGGTTAAAATGTTAAAAGAGTTAAAGGAGGGAGCTCTATTATCTAGGAAAAATGAAAAATATTATAATTATGTAGTTTTGAATTAGAAAATGATGTCTAATACGTAAGCTTTATTTTATTTTATTTTAAATTGTAACTACTTTGTGAGGGGTATTATCTATTGAATCTTATAATTTATTTTTTTATTAGATTCACACATGTATCTACATGTAGCTAGTAATTTTGGGTCCACCCATGTTTCATCTAATGAAAATTTTGGAGAATCAAATGTTATTTCTATTGTTATAGGTTTAAAAAGGTAAAAGAGGAGACTCAAAGAAGTATAGATTAGAGCATGCATACAACTTCAAATAGATTCTAAATCCAAATTTGTATTTTTCATAATAAATTTTTTAATATTTGTGTTTCTTGTTGAAGCAAGATTAGACATGGAAATATTGTAACCATAGATAGTTTGGTACTGAATTCCTTGTCATAAAGATAGGAAAGGATCTATTCTAGATAAAGACCAACATGGACAATTGCTCGAATATTTTGGGAGTTTAGAGATATTAGAAATTATACCCTTACAAGGTTCATAACACAACCTGATGGAGAATAGTGGATACAACTCAACATGGACAATTCTCCATAATTATGGAGATATATTAGTTGGAATTTTTGTGAGGTGGGATCCAAGAACCCAATAATTTAACTCAAAAGCTATATATTTATTATAGATAATGATAGCTTGATATATAATTCTACCTAATCTAAAATACATTTCTAAATAGAAGCTTCTAAAGAATATGAGGTTACAATTAGTTTCAATATTTAACTTTTTAACTTTTATTTTTTGTAGCATAAATCTTCAAAAGAGATGCCAAAAAATAAGGTTTACATTTTGTAATAAAGTCTCTCTTGTAAAGTTTAGTTATGTTAGAAATAAAAGTATGATTTATCTAATAAGCAATGTAATAATATGTAAAAGTGGAAGCCAATATTTTGTATATTCCCTCATGAAAAATTAGATCTGAAAGTCTCCAATAAAAAATAGGCAAAATGTAAGAAGCACCATATTCACATTTACATTTGTGAACCAGACCTCAAAATGCATGTAATATAAGTACATAGATGAGATAATTCATAAATTAGTATAAATTTGAGATAATTAAATACATATGAATTAAATCTCAAAGTGAAAATTAGAAGTTAATGCAAGCATACAATGCTTCACATTCATGTTGGAGGCAGTGGGTGGGCATGACATTATGTGTGCATCTGTCTACTCTTAATGTTGATAAATTTTTGAAAAGCAGCGAGTGGGCACAAAGGTGGGAGTGGGAGGGACTACTTCTAGTGTGGCCGAAGATGGGGAAGAAGATGCAAATGAAGATAGATTCGGCCTTTCTCTCCTCTACTTACCTCTTGGCTGGGGAAGTGCTCCTCTGTGGTGACTCTTTTGTTCCTTTTCAGTGCCTTCTGAGATGGCTTCTACTGGAGGAATTAAGGGCTATGATGTGGGAGATGCGATGTGGGGGTTTGAATTCCTGGTCTTCGAGAGGGGCGTCTGTGGATGGAGGGATTGAGTGTGCTTGTCCCCAGTGGGTGGTTTCTTTTTAGCTAGGAGCAAAGATCATGGAGCGGATCTTTTTGTGGTGCTCTCCCTTGTCTCTTTCCTTTTTATTTTGATTGTTGAGTAGAGGGCTCAAGGGATGAGGTATTTGTGTGTGGGAGTAGAGGTGGACAAAGTTTGTTCACTGAGGAGGGCTGCGATTTAGGAGAATGGGCATCGATATCCATTCACGGGAGAGTAGATTTGGCTTTGGGGAGAGTCAAAGGTGTGAGGGACATGGTAAGATTTGGGACCCAAGTGGATCTTTGGTGTTGAGGTTCATATGTGGTCTTGGTCTCTCTCCTTTGCTCGGTTTTGTGGCTCCTTTGATTCTTTGGTCTGTCTTGTTTTGGCTTTTGGAAGGAGAAACTTTTCTCTCTTTTTTGGTGTTGGGCTACTCTATTATTAAGGTGCAGGGTTGTCTTTTGAGTGTCCCTTTGGGAGAATTTTCTGGGCCTTTGTTTCTCCCATCCTTGTCTTTTTGAGGTGACCCTATTTCCTATTGAGGTGGAAATACGAAGGAGAGGAGATGGTTGGCTTTTGTTGGCTTTTCGAGAGAATTGTATTTTGTCTATCTGCCTTTTTCCTATTCCTATTGATGTGGTCATCTTCTATATTAAGGTGGGGAGATGGAGTGATGGGGCTTTTCAACTACTAGTGTTGTTTGTGCTACCTACTGAGGCTGTTGGTTTATTCTCCCAAAGGTGTCTTCTCATATGGGACTAAGACTTTCTCATCTCAAATTCCCAGCTACTTCTATGGTTAGGGATCTTGTAGTATCTTGGATTGGCCTATTCACTTCATTTTTTGGGTTCTTTGGCTTTTCTGGATGCTGGTAGTTTTCAAGGGCCCAACCTGGCTAGTTATTGTTCTTTTTTTTGGTTAAGGAAAAGCTATGTTTTTGGTGACTTGGAGTCTTTGTTGGAGGTTTGGGGGTCCTGGGAAAACACTTTTCTGGTTTTGGGTACTGGTTTAAAACCCTAATTCAAGGTTTGGGGAGCCTTTCAAAACCCTTTGTTTCTGGATTGGGTTTGTACGGTCAAATATTTTAACTGGGAGTTTATGTTAGTGGTTATGGGTGCCCAGATTCACCCATGGTTGTAGTTACAGGCTAAGGATGCCTCCATGTGTTTGTGCTTAGGGCTGATCCTTTCAGTCCTGGATCTAGTAGGCCTATTGGTTTTCTATGTCTATTCTTTTTAGCAGCATTGTTTTACATTAATTGGAAGCTGAAGGGTTAGTTGTGTTGGTTTTTTTCTATGGTTTTCATTGTTAATATCTTTAAGCAGCCTCCTTTTTTGAGTTCTAGATCCTAGTAAAATCTATTGGGTTTTGGGTCCCTTCAAAACCTATTGTATGGGGATTTCTGGTCCCCTTAAAACCTGTTTTCCCTTAATAAAAAATACTTCACATTCACCATTTAAAATGTCATAGTTGTCTTCTTCCTACTAATAATGTGGTTTTTTATTTACCTTAAATGCATAGAAACAAAAAAAACTCCATTTATATTTCTCTAACAAACATTGCATCTTGTAAACTTGAGAAATTATATTAGTACAAACCTATCTATATCTTGTGCTAACTAGAGTTTTCTGATGCCCATTATCTCGAGACAGGAAGCCAAGATTATAAAATATACCTTCCTTTGATTCCCAAACATCATCTAACACCACATCATATCTCTTTCCTTTTCAAATTTTCATAAATTAACTCTACTACTTGCTCTTGAGATATTTTCTCTCTCCTATTTTGTTGTCCTAACCTAAATTGGAAGCTAGGTCACATTGCAATGTTGAATGAAATAATACTAAGAAATTGAAAGCCATATAGATTTAACATACCTTTCTTTTATGTTGTTGTAAATTTTCTAATGAGTGTAAGACTTTCCTATGTCCCTCATCTCAAACACAACATTAAGTCGAGAGGTATTGTTGTCTAACAATCTTACTATGTAATCAAATTTCAATTGTATTCTCATTGATTGTGAATTATTGCCACTAGAAATAATGTTAAAGACAATTAATTTCTTCCACTTAACCAAATTGAGAAACTTTCCACTAACCATCGAAATGTTTAACCAACCAACTAGCATTGAATGCATCATCTAGAAATATTTGTGAAATTACATTAGTCTAGAAAATATCAAATTGGTGAAAGATCATTTTAGAAACAACTTCATTCTTTCAAACACCTCTATAAATGTAGGTGAATGTAATTGTTTCATTGAATTCAATAAAAAAATGGTTTCTCTATAGAAACATCACATATTTCTATGTTTTAATATTTAGTGTTTCTCCATCCACCATAAGAGAGTTGTATCAAAGCAAGTTATATTAAGAGTTCGTAAGAATGGAGATTGCAAACTGAAAATGAATGAGAATATTATCAAAGGTCATTGAAGATAGTTTCTAGAAGTTCTCAAAAATTAAGAATGTTATTGTTTGAGGAAAGGACCAAGCATATTAAGGCATAAGATATGTTGGTTGGATAAATTCAAAAGAGTTAAGAGGAAAAGAATATTGTTGTAAAAGATCATAGTTTTTTTGTAGGCTTTTCATATGCTATGCAAAGTGAATCCCTGGAGCCTATAGGCATATAGAGGAAGATTGTGGAAGTATTGAACTGAAATAAAATGACATTAAGCCATAGCTAAAGGAGAATATGTTGGAAGAATAGAAATATAAAGTTGCATCACAAGTCAAGAAGAAGAGAATTGATCAAAGAAAAGGAGAGAGAAGATCATATGCAATAATATTCAATTTTGAGAGGCCACTATGTCAACTAAGGAGGCAGATTTGAGAAATCATGGATAGATTATAGTTCTTTAACTATCACTATTTTTTCCAAAAGTTATGAAAAATTTAAAATAATGATTTCTTTACTAGATTTGGAAATTCTTATTCTTGAAGAAAGGTAGTTTTATTATAGTTAGTCGAAGCCCTCAAAAGAGGTAAATAAAATTTTGATAGCCACTAATAAAAAATTATTTATAAGGTAATCAAATAAATATAAAATTTTAATTTTATAAAGAAGGTTTTTAACTCAATACCAAAAGAGATCCAAAACTGATGACAACAAACAAATAGAAAGGGAACTAATTGTTGTTTCTTGATAAAGGTTATTTTATCTCTTTTTTAAAATAATTCAGATTGGAAAAATAATAAATTGTGTCATGTGAATAAATTCCAATTTAAATTTAAATAAATAAGGAGTAGGTTACGAATGTAATAGGGTAAAATAATAACCATTCAAAATAAATTCAATCATATAATAGAAGCTACCAATCAAAAGATTGACCAAATATTATAGATAGGAAGATAATCTCAAGGCGAACCAAATTGCTAGCCATTTGGAGTCTAGCCATCATTGAAGAGATTATAGGAGAAGAAAAGAGGAAGATTAGAAGGAATACAAAGTTGCACAAAGGAAAATAAATCTTTGTATCAAAATTAAGTAAGACTAAAATTAGTTATTTCAATGGGAAAAGTTGGTAAAATAATAAAGAAGAAGAAAAATATTCTAGAAGAAGAATTAATAGAATAAAGGAAAAATAATTCAGAAATGCTAGAAATTATAAAATAGAGACAAGAAGAAAAATGTAAACTTATAGTTGAAAATTATGATCTTTGGAAAAAATGGAAGAAAGTTAATGATGAAAATGAAGAGTTAAAAGAAAGAATAAAATTGTTTAATGAGATTCAGAAAACGAATGAATATTTAGAAGAAAATTGAAGAGATTAGAACAAAAAAGTATTTTCTAAAGAAGGAAATATCAAATTTGATAGAAGAATCACTTGCAATAAGAAATGAATGTTTGAAGGAAAAGCAATTAGTAAATGATGTTTCACTTTACACATGAGATTATTTTCATTTGGTAAATTTAATTTTGCTAAAATTTCTTGTGATAAAGATATTCTTGAAGATATTAATAAATCTACAAATTTTGATAAAAGAGATAACGAAAAAGAATGTTGGTTTTTAAGTCATGAAAATAATGGCTATATAAGTCAAGGATTAGGAAAACATGAACACGGATTAATAAAGACTATTGAACAAACAATGAGGCCAAAGTATGAAGTCCTTGGGTATGTTACTAGTAAAGGAAAAATGAATGCAAGTGTTAAAGGTTCAAGAAAATTATTTCAAAGAAAGCAATATATTGAGTGTACTCACTGTTATAGGAAACTTTATACCAAGGACAAGTGCTGGGATTTACATCATTGTGATATTTTTGGTTTAAAGAATCACTGTGAAAATACATGTTAGAATAGAAAAAAAACAATGAATTAATGATAGGATGCATAAAAAAGGATTGTGTATGGAGCTATGGGTCAAGTTGGCAGAATATTACATGCATGATAAAAAAAATTCAACTATAAATGCTCATATGTCAGTACCGATCAAGCAACATATTGATGTTTGAGAAGGATAACAAAAAAATTTAGCCAAGAGAAATCTTTTTTTCGATCCATTGAAAAAAGAGCTGCAAATTTTTTGAAAAGTTTTAAAATCAATGTTTGATAGATTGCCACAATAGTTGAAGTAAGCCAAAAGAATAGTATCATAGTTTCAGATAAGAATACTGTAGAGATAATTTAAAGATATCATACAAGAAAATTTACTGTGATTGAGTTTGAATACTTGGTTGCAAGATTAATTCAAAGAGGAGAAAGAAGATAATACTCATTAGCAAAGAAAGATGATTATTGTGAATGCCAAAGAATTCATGATAGTAATTAAGGGGGAGTGTCGAAGAGCATTAATTTCCCCCACTCAATCAAATTGATAAATTTCCCACCAACTATCTGGACATTTGGCCCACCAACTAGTATTGAATGCATCATCTTCCAATATATGTGAAATTAGACAAGTTTAGAAAAATGTTGTGTTGGTGAAAGATAATTCAATAAACAACTTCATTCTCCCAAAGACCTCTATAAAAGGAGACAAATGTAACCATTTCATTGAAGTTAATAAAGAAATATTTCTTGTGTAGCAGTACAACATATTTTTGTGCTCGAATGTTTAGTATTTCTCCATCCATCCCAACACATAAGATGAGATTTCTTGTAGAAATGAGCTAGGAAAATCTTCATTTGCATAAGAAACTTGATGCAAAATCTTCATCTTGTGACCATCTTTAGTAATAGATCCCATACACTCCTTGATGTCCTCAAATTTTCATCCTATCTTATAGTGAAAATTTCATTGATTATAACTTAAAACCTACAAGGCTAAGCATCATTTCCATACATAGATGTTGGCATTGACTTGTCATTAATGTCAACCGGTATTGCAGGCTACTGGTACAACTATGTTAAACCGGTATGAGGAAGATTGAACCGGCATAAGGAAGATTAACATGAATGCTTGTCAACCGATATGGTGGTAGACAAGTAGTTATTGAGATTATCAGTGACTTCATTGGTATGAGGTGAGATGTATGTGTGTGTTAAAATGTTGAGTGATAACCATTAGAGAATAAACTAGTTTGGAGGTTGGCTTCCTATTTATGATGAAGAGGCAAAATGTTAAAATGATCATAAACCACTAGAGGTGAAGATGTGCTACCGGTGTAATCCGCACTACCGGTTAGTAGGAGGAGAAGGTCTCACCGGTAATGGATTGTGTCAGTATGAGTTTTTTGAATGTTCAAGTGTAAACCGACCTTGTGCTGATGAGATGAGTGTATGATCAATGTGATGCCATGTGGAGATGAGGTGGCAAGCATGCACTGGTTGGTGAAGTCTTCATCGACGTGGTTGTTGGAACAATTAGTTGACATTAATGAAACATCCACAAATTATGGGTAAATAACAGATTGATGCAGCTCAAGGAAGAATCAATGTCAGAGAAAGATTAGGGAGTGGTTGGCACCTAGATCAAAGAAAAGAAATTAGATTGCAAGAGGAACTCGAGAAGGAAACAACTGGGTCATAAATGAGTCAACAAATTTCAAGGCTGAAAATCATGGTCGGGATTTCTATCTTTAGTAAATATACACTAGATGATGGAAAATGTGTACAAGTTCATTCCTCTAATCTAGGTGATTGATCCAAGATGGATCAAATCAGATCGAATGCAGATTTAGTCAGGAGAAGGAAACCCTAATCGCTCCTAGTTTGAATTTGACTTTTTGCGGGAAAGCTCAAGACTAAATATGATGACTTGAGACCATGATTGTTGTTTCTATAGAGTGAAGGTAAGTTTGAAATTGTTGTCTAAGAGAAAAAGAGAAAAACACTTGAAGTGTTTATGAGAGAGGACTATATGGGTAAGGAGAGGCAGGGTAAACCAGTGTAAGAAACAAACTAGCAAAGTTAGCATAGGATGTAGAGGTGAAAATATGAAGGAAGCCACATCTGATAAAGAGTGATCAGTGTGAGTTGAACTAAAAAGATATTGTGAGAGGAGACTTAGAAAAGTTAGAGTTAGCAACAAAGCAAAGTTACAAAGTGTGTGGAGGAAGCATAGACTGGTAAGGTTGAAACAAGTAGAATAGAATATTGTAAGATTGCAAAACTTCTTTTGTAATAGGGATCTCTTTTATATAACTGAGTATTATATTGTTTTCACTAAGTTGGTGCTTAGTGTAGGGGTTGTAGCTCCTTTAGGTTGTGATCTATAAATTATGTAGGGGTTGATGCTCCTTTGAGTCGGTGCTCATAAAACATGGGTTGGTGCTCCTTGGGTTGGTGCCCTAAAATTCTAATCAAATCTTTTACATTGTGAGGCTGGATTGGAGTAGAAGATTTCCAAGAGCTATTCTCACCAAGGTTTTTCCCACATAGGGATTTCCTTGTATATCTGGTGTTATGTGAAGAATTCTTGTGTATGATTTATGTTGATTTTATAGAAAATATTTTCAAACACATAGTTTGCACTGTTCGAGCTACCAGTTAGCACTCAATTTATTTTATAAATTATCGATATATCCATGTTGAGGAAAAAGTGTTTAAATCATTGATTCATCCCTGTCTCAATGATCCATTGTGTCCAACAATCAGTATCAAAGAATAGGTACCCTATTTTGTCAAAGCATTTTCTTTCTTGGGTAGATCCTATCAAGTGTTCACAATGGAAAGAAATGAATCCACCCCCTCAAAAGCGCCTATGTTTGATGGTGTCAACTATTCCTTTTGGAGTAGAAGGATGGAAACCTATTTGTCCTTTCTAGGTTGTGATGTATGGATGTTGGTTTTGAATGGGTACATAGTTCCAAATAATTCCCCTACTGATCCAGATGCTAAAAGGGAATATGAGAACAATGCTAAAGCTAAAAATGTCATTCTTAGTTTGTTATCTGATAATGATTTTGTTAAAGTCATGCATTGCTTCTTTGCCAAAGCAACTTGGGATAAGTTGCAGAAGATATTTGAATGTGATGCTAAAGTCAAGGAAGCCAAGTTGCAGACATTGAGAGCATAGCTTGAGGGTTTGAAGATAAGAGATGAAGAGAAGATTGTTGACTATCTCGAAAGGGTTTATGAAACAAAAAACACCATTAGAGAGCTTGGAGAAGAAATAAAAGATGTTGTGGTAGTGAATAAAGTACTTAGATCTCTTACATCTAAGTATGATACAAAGGTCTCAGCAATAGAAGAAGAAAAATATCTAAAAGTCCTTAGAATGGATGAGTTGTATGGTTCCCTAGCTACCTATGAGATGAGGACTATCGGTAGTGAGGTTGTGAAGAAAGAGGCTGCAGTCAAAACATCAAGAAAAGGAAAAGAAGAGTTCTCTCATGATGCAATCAGTGAATATTTTGATGACATCATGGAAAAATTTGTCAGAAGACTCAAGATGGGTTCAAGCAAATACAAAGGAAAGTTGCCTTTTAAATGTTTGAATTGTGGAAAGATTGGACATTTTGTTGCTAAATGTCCCTATGGTGATAAAAAATGAAGATGATCAATCAAGTGGTAGCAGATCATATGGTAAGAACAGGAAGAAGAATGTCTAGCAACATGGTAGAAGAGGCTACCAAAAGCAGAGCAATCTTTAAACACATGAAAATGATACCACAGATGAGGAAAGTGATTTAGATGACTATTGTAGTGAAGATGAAGTCAAAGCTAACCTTTTCATGGCTCTAGATTTTCTGGTACTTGAAGAAGAAGAAGAGGAAGAGGAAGAAGGAGAAGTAGATCTTGAAGGAGAGCTCATTAGTGCCTTGGATGAGCTAAATAAAACAAGAAAATATTTGAAGAAGGTAAAAAGGGTTGTAGGTGAAGAACAAGAGTTGTTGGAGAAATCTCTTGAAGAGTCCAAAAAAACTATTGTAGATCTAAAACTCCAACTAGAAGAAGCCAAAAGGATCTATGAAGTTACTAGTACTAGTCTAAGTGAAAAGGAAAAGGAGCATCAAAATCTGCAAGTAGAAATAGTGAAGCTCTAGAAGGAATTAGAGAAAAGTCAGGAAGAGATAAAATTGGGAAGCAAATATGAAGGCAACACTAAAGCCCTGAATAACATGATGAACAAACAAAAGCAATATAAAGATACTAGTGGCTTGTGTTTTCAAGAAGGACAAATTTAAAATAGAAAAGACACATCCGACAAGGATATATAACTCACCTCCTTAAATGAAGGTGAAGAGAGGAAGACATTCACTGTGAGCAAGGACATCGACAAGAAGACATATGCAAATGCTGCTAGAAACAACCACACAAACCAGTTTATTCAATAAATGAACCGGAGACCATACTCAATGTACTGACATGCAAGTCAAAGGAGAAATACAAGTGTTGATCATGAAGGATTCACAAGAGTTCGTAGCATGAAAGGAAGACACCCAGTGAGGTAGTCATTTGTAGGTTCAGGATAACTTGACCGATATGTTCCAAATTTTCATGGTTATTGTCATTGGAGTAATAAATTTGGTCATAAAATGGAAGATTGTAGGAAGATGAATTTAAATGCTAGTTTTGAGAGTAGAAACTCATTTGCTGCATTACAAAGTACAAATGCCACATGTTATAATTGCAACGAGTTTGGTCACAAGAGTTATGAATGCAGGAGTAATATGCAAATGTCCTAAAAGAATGCATTGAGTACATCTTATAGTGCTAATGTGAAATGTTATAAGTGTCCAAATTTTGGTCACATAGCAAGGTATTTTAAGTTGAGAATCGACAAGTACAAGAAAATAGTACTATATGAGAAGTTGGAAATAAAACCAGAACACAAAGTGACAGAAGAGGAAAAGAAAGAAGAGAAACCAGTTTGCGTAGAGAATAAGAAAGACAAGATAGACTCCAGCCTGATTGTGCAGACTGCTCTACATGCTGAAAGAAGGAATCTATGGGTAGTTGATAGTGGTTTCTCAAATAACATGACCAGAGACAATAAAAATTTCATCAAGCTTGATGATTGGAATGATGGTTTAGTCCGGTTTGGTGACAACTCCTCCATCAAGATCAAAGGCCAGGGTACACTGAATATTGATGGAAAACTCAAGGCTCATGATGTATAATATGTGGAAGGATTAAATAATAACCTACTGAGTGTAAGTCAGATGTGTGACAAAGGGTACAAGTTTACATTTGATTCTACTAGTTGTCAAATAAGAAAGCAAAGTACTGGTCAGGTTGTGGTAGAAGGAAAGAGGACAGATGGTAATGTCTATAACCGGAAGGAATGCTATGAGTCCCAATGCATGATGGGACAAGTTGATGAAAGATGGTTGTGGCACCAGAGATTAGGCCATGTGAAATTTGATAATCTAGTTTAAAAAAGAAAGAACCGATGTGTGAGAAACATACCTCAAATCATAAAACTAGAAAGCACTTCTATGATGAATGTGTCAGAGGTGAGAAATAAAAAGTCAACTTTAAAACAAAGGAATATAACACCTCAAGACCTTTGGAGTTGTTACATATAGACTTATGCAGGCTAACAAGGACAAGAGCATTGGTTGGTGAAAGGCATTTAATATTGTTTATAGATGATTACTCAAGAATGACTTGGGTAACCTTCTAGCATGATAAGTTAGAAGCATTTGAGAGATTCAAGATTTTCAGGAAGATGGTAGAAAATGAAAGTGGATACCAGATAAAATGTTTAAGATCAAACTGGGGTGGAGAATTTTCTTCCATTGAGTTTGTTGACTACTATGATAGACATGGAATCCAAAGACAATATTCATCTATAAGGACACGTCAGCAAAATGGGGTGGTAGAGAGGAAAAATAGGATAGTGAAGGAGTTGGCTAGGACTATGATGAATGAGGCCAGCATACCGAATATATACTGGAAGGAAGCAATTCATACTACAGTCTACACATTAAATTGGGTATAGTTAAGAGTGAACAGTAGAATGACTCCTTATGAGTTATGGTATGAAAAGAAACCATCACTCAAGAACATTAGAGTGTTTGGAAGTAAGTATTTCATCAAGAGAGATACTGATGGATTAGGAAGTTTTGATTCCCAGAGTGATGAAGGAATCTTCTTGGGATACTCAACCAATAGTAAATCCTACAAATTCTACAACAAGAGTTTTAGAAAGGTAGTTGAGAGTATAAATGTGAGAATCAATGAAAACTCACATAGAGGAAAATCTACACCGGCACCTTACATTGATGATTCAGATGTTGAATATGAAGAACAATCTGACAATGGACCTGTAGAAGATGCACCAAACAATATCCTTGACCAGTATGTGCACAAGAATCATTTGGAAGAACAAATTATAGGAGATAGGAATGAAGGTGTGCA